>NC_056720.1:5796609-5901609 GCF_018831695.1 Puntigrus tetrazona
CGAACCCATCAGAACCAGAGCCGAAGTCTGTTGGCCCGGTTCGGCGTGGACGGGATCGCTCCGACGCGGTCTGAAGTGATAAACCATCTCCCATGACCTACCGAGCCATGCTTTTCGGCCTCCCTCGTTCCCAGCATGGCAAAATGTGAGCTTATTGAACTGCAGGACTTGACTCCGGATGACCGCATCGAGCTGGCGCCCCCCAGCGGCCCCCCGCCCCGCACCGGTCCCACGCTGGAAAGGTGGAGCAAAGAGAAGGTGGTGCGGATGGTGGGGGAGCGCGTGCGTCTGGAGGACCCCGACTGGCCGACGTGTAAACCGGGACGGGGCCACGACTTCCAGCCCTGCAGCCAGACGCAGCTGAGCTGGTGCGACCTCTGCGGGGAGTTCATCTGGGGCCTGTACCGCCAGAGCCTCCGCTGCACGCGTGAGTTATGTCCTCCGCTGCCGTCGAGGCCGTCGCAGAGCGCAGGCCGATAGGAAAGGGATGTTTAGGCAGGGAAACAGACGGTGTAGAAAGAGCTGAGAAATTGAAGAGGAGCGCAAACAGAGAATCAATCAGTAATTATGGACAGCGGGTCACGAAACGTAGCAAATAAATAACGCTCGGCATAAACGCGTGAATGCAAAAATTAAGTATTAAATTGCATTAGCGGAATTATCTTTCATAATGGTGCATAGATTTGTTAAAAAGGCATGCGACTGACTTATAATGTATCGATAAGATAAATTAAATAAACTGCTTTAAGTTAAAAATGAACGTTTTAGCAACCGGCAAGGACACCTTAACTCTCTGGCAACATCCCATAATGACTTGCAACAGTGAGGCTTAACGGCACTGCTCACATTTTCTTCAGAACAGGTCAAAAATAAATTCAAACGAACGTGAACGGCATCGTTTTCCACACTTAGTTAGGCCTTGAGAGAACGGGTCGGCCCACAGACGAACGACTTCTTCTTCATCAAATAACCCCAAACGTACGTGAGCGTGACCAGCAGGCGCCGCTGTGCGTTCATTCATGACGAACCAGACTGGAAACGCTCGACCTCTCTGTGAAAGGTTAAGTGCGTGCCACCAGAAAACTCCTGATCTCTTAAACCTTAGCTCCGCTCACGGAGGACTGCATTTAAAGAGACAGTCACCCAAAAAAAATCGTCATTTACTCGCCCTCACGTTTCAGAGCGGTTTACATTTCTTTCTTCTGCCGAGCGCAAAAAAGACGGCTGGTGACCGAACAGCCGACGGCAGCCATTGGCTCCCATAGCATTATTTACCATGCTGTGGAAGTCGATGGCTGCCGTCAGCTAAGTGCTTGTTTTTTAGCTTCCTGTCTTTTTTTCCAGACTGTAATTACACCTGTCACTACCGCTGTCAACCCTTCATTGAACTGGACTGCAGCTTGAACCGCGACGGCGTCGGCGAGCAGATAAACTACTGCGAGGACACCATCGAGACAGACACGAATGTGGTGAGCGAGCTGCTACTGACGTTACCAGAGAGACGAGCGCAGGCCTTACATTTGAGCTTAATTCAATTGTTTCACCCTGTCGTCCGTCGCTAGACGTAGATGGGCATCTCAATGCACCATATGCCCTTAGCGAGGGTTTATTAGCGACCTATACACACTGTGACACGCGCGATTTACGACAGCGCCGCGGGGGACCAGCTGCTACGGTTCTAGCGTTTGAAATCTAAACACATCCCCTATCCTGACTTCTTAGATTGAGCGATTTTTTTTCTGGAAAACCTATTACCCACGAGTGTATAGTTGAACTTACCCTGGTGGGTAACTAGCTGTTATTAAAGGTTGTGTGTTGAGTGATGGTGGGGGAGGGTGGAGGGCCGACAGCTGGGGAATGAACTCGTCAGCTCAAGTCAATGGTGCTTCACAGCGGAGCTCTTATCTAATTACCAATGTGCAAATCATCTTAAAATCTCATTTGGTCGCGCAACATTTGCGCGGTGCTCTTGCTTATGCTTTAAATCCTTTTAAATGCACGCAAGACTTTTTCCTGTAGCAGGCTTTATGCGGAAGGCACAGGATATATTAAATATTTATTTATGTGTATCCTTTTGAAACCCGGCTATTATTATTATTATTATTATATACACTGATATGCATAATAGATAAAAAAAAAAAAAACATTTGCACTTTTATTTGCGATTATTATAGTGCATTATTGAATGCAAATGTGCTTTTATTTTAAACAAACATGTAATTTTTTATTTAATTATTATATCATTTTATGTAGATTATATATTTTCCTCAGCTTTTCTGTTTGTAATATTTGATTGTTTGGTAATGATAATAAATAAAATTATTTTATAGCATTTATTATTGTTGTTGCTGTTAAATATAGATTATGAATATATTGAAAATACATTTCTGCTGTTATTTATTAATATAATTATCCTATTTAAAGTAAATGTCATATATTTGTATAACAAATATTACTGTATGTAATTATTTTATAATTATATAAGACGTGTAGATGTATTAATATGGCTTTTTGTCATACTAAAGGTTTGTATGTAAATTGTTAATATGGTAGAAAATAATTGTAATAATTAATTAGTAGTTTTAGATGTTTGATATATGCATTTAAAATACATGCTATTATTTGCTATTGTAAATGTACTATTTAAAATATTTTTTTAATGTAACAAATATTACAATAATTATATAATAATTGTATGCAGGTTATCAAATTGTTTATATTGGATATGACAACAACTAATAATAATTACATTAATTAATTAAAATATATTTATACTATTATTTACTATTAAAAACACTGTTTAAAATACAATTTATCTTTTAATATATATCAAATGTTACATATTACTGTATGCAATTTTTATAATAACTATATAAATATATGTAGATACAATTATTTTAAAAATAATTAGAAATAAAATATTATGATCTAAACAGCAATCTATATTCCATTGTTCTGCGGGGTTTCAGGGGGAGGGGCAGGACTGAGTTGGGGGCGGAGCCTGCGTGCCGTAAACTCTCCCTGAGGGGCGGGGTTTGGCGGAAGGGTGGGGTTTCAAATCACGCCTAACCGTTGCGTTCCGGTTGCACGAGGTCGGTCAGACAGCCACATCATCCCCCTCAGACTCAGCGGAAGCTTTCACGCAGCCCCGGTGCGCTTGATTTCGGTGTGTTAATAATGACGGACTGCGAGCGGTTGGACATGACGTGGGGCAGCAGCGCGAGCAGCGGGTACTGCAGCCAGAGCGACTCCGAGCACGAGCTCGAGCAGTTCTACACGGCGCGCACCTCGCTCAGAAAGACCAGGAGACGCAAGGAGAAAGTAAGACAGCAGTTTATAGTCGTACGGAATACAGCATTCACCGCCGGTGTGTGCTGTTCGGGGCGTTTCGAGGCGGCCTCGCAACTTTATAGTCCGGTTTCAAGGCGACAAACCGAACTAACGGAAATCCAAAGATGCGTGTGCGCGTGGGCGCGCGCGTGTTTATTTTAAATGATGCTTGCATCCAGTCACGAATTCTGAAACAAAATTCAGTAATGTATAGAATTGTTAAACGTATATTCGGTCTTTAGACTCTAACTGTACGCTATTTTATTTATTTATTGTCCTTTTATGTGATATTTTAAACTTGTGTGTGCGCGCGCGCTGGTGGGGGTTTCCTCTTCTGTAGATGATGTCATAATGAGTGGCTCTTAACGTGATTAACAAGAAAGTCTGTTCATGTGTCTTTACGGCACATAATCAATATAAAGCCTTGATTCTTAATTAAGCCTTCATTAATATTCATGAAACCAGTTTTTTTTAATTAAGGGATAAAACCGGACCTGGTTTTACTTGTATTGTATATATTTTACGTAGCCTAACACTTTAACATTATTCGTCTTATGCATTTAAATTTGATAAGTGTCGTACATTATTTTTAAAATAGGCTGTAATCATTTTTAGATAAAGGTCTATTTTATTTATTATAGACCTATATTACGGGTTTATTATATGTTTACTAAATTAGATTAATTAACTACTTAAATGAGTATTTGTTTCAATTTATATGGTGCTTATTAAAGTACAGCTTTACAATTAATTAATTGAGTAAATAATATACCATAACCATATAAAAAGGACCAAATAAATTGAAATGTAAAACTATTTAAATATTAACTTGTTAATTAAAGTAGTTATTACATATAATACACAATAAAGTGAAGTAATAAATACTTTATATATAATACAACCGTGTAAAAGAAAATATCTGGTTTTTAAATGTAGGAATCTTTTGAAAGCCACAAAAACGTTATATATGTGAAGTTTTTAGGTGAAATCTGAAAGCATTTAGAGTCAACATGAATGTGTGTGTGTGTGTGTGTGTGTGTGTGTGTGTGTGTGTGTGTGTTTCCACTTCCTGTCTGCTATTTCTGGATGAGGGAGGGTTGTTTTCTCTGAGTCGTGGGTAAAGGCTGAATCTGAAAGAGCGTTTCAAACTCACTTTATGTCTCAGGCTGCCGTTTTTCTGATCCACTAACACAACCGGCTATTGCTTTTTAATAGAGTTGCGTAAACGTCAAGACTGTTTTTGTCAAGAGTTCTCCTAAATCAGATCCAGATTGGTTTGTATCTCAGGAAAAAACCCCAGAAATATCAGCGTTTGGGACACGCAATCAAGTTTTCACACCTGCCTTGCTTGTTACGTTTGTTATATATATATATATAATATGTAGGAGTAAGGCATTAGTCAATCAGAGTCTCTTGAGCTCTTTTTGCCGCCCTCTTGTGGTCATGTGACCTGTCTCACGCCTGTCTCCTCTTGTTCTACAGGACGAGCCGGTGGACTGCAGGAAACAGGAGCTGTCCCTCAGTGAAGTACAACAGAAAGTGAAAGAATACAACGCTCAGGTCAACAGTAACCTCTTCATGGTCCTGGTGAGGACACCTTTCAGTGTTAAATATAGGTTACACTTTACTTTAAAGTGTCCTTGTTACAGTGTAATTATACATTTATTACCGATTCATATTAATTATACTACGGGGGGCCATTGAATGCTTTGATCTGATTGGCCGACAGGCGTTCATTGCATTATATCGTGTGTATAAGAGCGTGTAAAAATGGCGGTCCTTCCCATCAGAACCGTGATGGATCCTACACTGGCTTCATAAAGGTCCAGTTCAAGCTGGCCCGACCCGTGTCTCTCCCTCCTCCCCGGAGCGCTTCCTCCTCGTCCTCCTCGTCTTCCTCAGGACTGGACGGCGGCTGCCGCGAGGACAAAGCACTGAAGCACCGCACCTCGTTCTACCTGCCCAGAGACACGGTCAAACACCTGCACATCAGCTCCGGCACTCGGGCCCGGGAGGTCATCGAAGCCCTGCTGAGGAAGTTCACCGTGGTGGACAACCCTGCCAAGTTCTCGCTGTTCGAACGCAGCGAGCGACAGAATCAAGGTGAGGAGGCCGCCCAGGCCGTTTCTCCGACATCCGCGTTGATATCCAAACAACAAAATCATAAATGCGCCACGTCTCTTTTTAGTGTACTTACGCAAGTTAGCCGACGACGAGCGTCCGCTCTTCCTGCGCCTGTGCGCTGGACCCAACGAGAAAGTCCTCAGCTTGGTCCTTAAAGAGAACGAGACGGGGGAAGTTAATGTGAGTCGACTCTTCTGACAGAGTTTAAGCATGCTAAATGTGTTTTTAAAGGCATATGTGTGCGTTTGAGATGACGTTGTTGTTTTCTTTTGCGGCAGTGGGACGCGTTCAGTTTTCCCGAGCTCCAGAACTTCCTGCGCATCCTCCAGCGCGAGGAGGAGGACCACGTGCGGCAGATCGTGCGGCGCTACGCTCTGGCCCGAGACAAGATGAAAGAGGCCCTGAAGAGCCTGAGCACGCCGGGCTGAGGCCAGCGGGCTTCTCGCACCTCGCAAACGAAAGGAACCGCGACGGAAAGGACGCTCGTGCACAGCTTGTTACCGTTTGAATCCAAAGAGTGCGTGTGGAGGGACCCTTTGTCCCGCGGCGGACGTGAGACGGGTCGGGAGCGAAAGGGAAACGCAGCGAGAGAGGAGTGGCGTGTGTTTTAGCGTGACTGGTGAGCGTGGAAGAAATGCTGCGCTCGTACCTCTAGATCTATGCAGATGTGGAGTCGCAGATTATTGGTCTGCGGTGAATGAATATCAGTGCAGACTATAGAGCATTTTAGTGTAATTTATACATGTAATAGAGAGAGAGGAAACGATTATTTTTATGTCTGCATTAAAATAACACCATTTAGTGATATAGTGTTTGTCAGATATTGAAGCACCCACCCGTGTATATATTGGATGCTCACTGTAAACCGAATGAAATAAAATATTTTTCCCCCTTTAAAATGACTGCTTTTCTTGCGTGAGAGAACCATTCAATTAAAAACTGAGAATGTATTAATTGCGGTTCAATCAATCGATTGTATATAACTTTTCACAATATAAAATAAATACACCTTTTTTTGGAAATTATGTTTATGCCGAAGCGTTGCTTATTATGTCTAGCCTTTATAATTAATTCTTTATAATTAATAAAAGGCACAATTACCAAAATATTCGTAATTCCAACTGTACATGATAACAGAAATAATTTCAACTATACAATGTTTTAGCTACATTCACAGTTGCTTAATACTAGGTCAAATAATCGTTTGTCACATTATATTTATACATTTTCTTAAATTATTTACAACGAAACTGGAAGCCGCACATCTATTGCATAAACGGAAAGTGAAATCAATAATTTTCAATAAAAGTTCTGCTGTTAAATACTCCACGGTGCCACCATGTACTTAAGAAAGCAATAATTCGCGATTAATGGTTTGATAACTGCTATGTCCAACCATTTTAAAATTAAGTCTTATTTGGACTTACGTGTTGTTTACACAGTGCTGTGATTCCGTTGTTGGGTGTTTATCCTATGCAAACAAATAGTCTCAAAATCTTTATTTTTGACTTTATAATGGCTTTCTAAAAAATTAAAAACCAAGTCACGATGAAATGAAATATCATGACAGTAATAAATAAAATTTAACTAAAAAAAAAAACCAACAAATAAAGATTTTTATTCTACGTAGTCCAGGACTTTTATTCTGTCCATTCTCCTTCGCGTGAGTCTGTCAGCGAGAAGGACACGTGATTTCCGGTTCGAGCAGGAGCCGCTGAGCGTGTCTCGCTTCACCCTCGTCTGCTGCAGCGGTTCGCTTGTGAGTCACTTTACAGACTGAATAAATCTGTTCAAACCGACGTCGATTCGCCTTATTTCCGCTTCCTTGTTTAATTTAACACCAGGAGACCGCGTTCAAGTAAGTGTCATCATTAGCCATATGAGCGATTTTGTGTTACAAACTCAAACGTTGGAGGACATTATGATGTTAGCCGCGTTAGCATGACAGCTACATCAATTTAGACCATTAGCAAATCAAGTAATTCATTACTAACTATGCTAATATGTCACTTTATTTCATTTTTAACCATAAGAAATGTAAATCTCGTTTTTTTTGTCGAACACACACTGCCTTGTTTTACAATGCTAATACTGAGGTTTAAATGAGTTACATTAAATATTACGTGAAACGCCACATTATTAAGTACTCAAAACACTTTGCAAAGGGTTTCCTTTAATGGAGTGGGAAAGCAAAGCTCGCAGGTTTCCCACACCATAAAAAAAAAAATAGCCGTGTTTCATCATGACTGACACTATCTGATTCGTGACATCAAATATGTCAATATTTAACAGCATGAGTTTCTTCCTCCAGAGCCGTACGGCCGTCCCGAGTGAGACCTGAGCGGAAGGAGAATGATCCATGATGGGCGGCAGCGGCTCTAAAGGTAAAGGCTACTGGCCCTTCTCGGGTTCAGGTGGCGGGGATGAGCCTGCTAAAGACGGTCAGGAGCAGAGCCTGGCCCGGGTGCGGAGCATCCGAAACGCCACGCCTTTCGTGTTTACCAGGAGGAGGTAAATATAACCCCGGCGCCTGGCGTGTGACTTGATTTCAGAGAGCATAACTGGACTGCCAACACGAAACGGATCCTCTGAATAACACATGTTCTTCAGGTTGATAAGCACTGCTCGCAGCTGAACTAAAGGATAAAGTACACTAACTAGGACGCGTTATTGCAAAATAAACCTTGACGGAGAGATCGGGTTTTATTTTGCAATAATGACAGGCTGACGACTGCTCTTATTTTTGGACTATTTACCAAATAATCTTCTATGCGTGTACAGGACAAAATTTCACATAAAATATGCATTGCCTTTTCTTCGAAGGTGGACCGATTTGTTCGTCTGACAACCGATAGGCAATTTCTATTTTATTGTTCATTAGCTTTTTGATGTGTTAAAAAAAAGAGTCATGCAAAACTCTCTTTTTCTGTAGAATACACAAAGCTGTAATGCCGTGGTTGGTACTATTTATATGGAAATATTTCTCAAAAAAGCTTTTATTGCATACTTTCTTTAAAAGTAAAAATGAAATCAAAAATGTGTACAAATTGCATGTTGAATGTAAATAATTCCGGAAAGATATACATTAACTGGTGCAGCACAAAGCACATTCATCTAGTGCGTGTTTGTCTAGAAAAATAACAGTAGAGAAAATTATTTTCCCCCTTAAGTCCTTTCATACCAAGAGCAATAATAATAAACTATAGATATACAATTTTAATATTCCACTTTTCTGAGAAAACATGATGATAAACATAATGAACAAAATGATTGGAATCAATGGGACTGAATCCTGCTAATAAGAACTCCATTTAAAGCATTGAATAAAAGAAGAAAAAAACGCAGGACAAGATTACAATAAAGAGAAAGTTATTGTGTGCTGATTTGACCATTAATGTCGTCGTTCTTTAGACTAGTCAGGCCTTTATACTTATGTGTGTGGTTTTTTTTTTATGTTTTTAAGCTCTTTGTACTTCGACGAGGACGGCGACCTGGCCCACGAGTTTTATGAAGAAACGTTAGTAACGAAAAATGGCCGCAAGAAAGCCAAACTAAAACGAATCCACAAGAATCTCATACCTCAGGTAAATCGGCGCGGGAGAGTTTTAAACTATCGTTTGAATTGCACTGAATTAGCTTTGATAACGTGTTTTTTTTTATTTAATGCAGGGAATCGTCAAGTTGGATCACCCTTGTATACACGTCGATTTTCCGGTCGTCATCTGTGAAGTTTGACGCCGTCGGTGACCTCCTGCGAAGAATCCGTCCCCCTCATTTTCCTCCCGCCCAGCTGGATCCCGAACACGCTCGCCGAGTAGCGCCCCCTTGTGTTTGGGAGGGCTTGAGGCGCGCGTGAGGAACCAGGCCAGCGAGCCGCGAGCTGCTCCGGCTGTGTGACTGAGAAGAGGCCGCGGCCTGATGATGATGATGATGATGATGTCCTGACTCTTTTTGTTTTCTCGTAATCCTCCGCACAAAGACTGCTATGGGCCGTGCGGCCGAGACACTAAGTGTGGTTTGTATGTGAGTGTATGTTTGTTTGTATCTGACCATAGAAATTAGCCGATGTTTAGCGACGTCTGACGATCTTTCAGGAGCACGTCGTGAAGGACTCCGGAGGACCTTCTAGCACGTTCCATTTAGAATTTCAAAGAAGCCCTCGGAAGGATCGGGTCGCTTTTGAACGCTTTAATTGATGCGTTCGCAGATCGCGAGGACGCAGTCTTCGTAGAGGTTACGCGGTTAGGGTTAGTATAAAAGCGAGGGGGGAAAAAAACAACAGCCTGGATTTTGCATGTCGACATGATTCTGCTTTCTTTTCAGCCGCTAGGAGAAAAATCAAAGGCTGTTTACTATGCTGTGATTTATTTGTATGCTGATTGGATGATGGAATTGCTGCTGCTCTTTGATTGGACGGTCGAGGCACTGGCTGACACAGTGCTGCCAGTCACTGTGAGAAGCCCCGGCCCCTCGCACTGTCGTGGCTGTCATTTATTTATTACAGTTAAAATGACGAGATGGCATTAAATACCACGTATAAATGCACATCAACCTGTGTTTGTCTCCTATTAATAATTTAACAGTTAAACAGAATATAAAGTGGGAACTAGATTCTATAAATGTGGATTTGAGTGGAAATGAAAAGACATTACATACATTTGAATTGTTGAATTATATATATATATATATATATATATATATATATATATATATATATATATATATGTATATGTATATGTAATTTCAATATTCATTGTTTGAAAATGTTTATGAATTATTCCTACTTTTGAATATTCCATAATGTGTGGAAGCTGCATCATTTAGACCCATTGGCAAAAAAGTAGGTTAACTTAATTTTTTTTTCTTATTTCTTTTTACACAAATCGTGTTATTGATTGATTATGTTTCAATGAGCTGTTTGGATTCTCATTCTGACGGCACCCATTCACTGCAGAGGGTGAACTCTGGGGTCCAAAGTAAGTTCATGTTGTTAAAAACTCGAACAATCCAATATTTGTATTTTTTTTTATTCCCCTAAGTTGTCGGTTTAATTAAGTTAATCCAAAACATCCAATAGGACAAGTTTAAATACTTAAAGCTATTTTATCTCTGTCTATTTTCTCCTCCTCCCGTCTGTTTTTCCCAGATGTCCTCTACTCGAACTCCATTGTTCTTTCCACAGGACTGAACCCGACCTTTGCTTGCTTTCCTTAATAATGTTCCATCCACAAATGAAAGAGCTTGGTATCTACCGCTCCAGGAAACTTCAATCATTAAGAAGACCAGAAATCTCTGAACTAAACAAAGGCACTGGCAGAAGCTCCGGAAAATCATTCGGACCCGAGGGAAGCCACATTTATAGGATTATTGCTAAATCAAGGTATTGCTTGAAGAGGTTAACACAACCTCAAAAGGACGATAAAACGTAGGTTTCAATAATCGTATGACAGTAAGGAAAAGTAGGCTACGACTATTACGATAACAACATTGTAATCGCATTAAGAATGACTTCTTTTAGAACGGATGAATTATAAAAACTCAGATAATCACAAGCCATTCTGCTTCAATGAACGCCAGAAAGATGCTGAAGTACACATTGTGTAGCCCCTCCCCTTTCTAGAAGCTCCTCCCCTTTCTAGTGCTTCGGTTGCCGTCTGTCCGGTGTTGCGGTTTTCCCCACAGAATTACTTTGATGCTCTTTCCGCGGGATGTTTTTGATGTCCACTGGTCGGAGCCAACCCAATAACATTATACTAGCTCCTGGAATACGACTTTGATCAGGAAGTAATCCCCCCCTGAAAAGTGCTTGGGTTGTTTTGAGTTTTCCTGAAAACAAACAAAAAAAAAAAAACACCTGGCAACCCTGCTGTTTCCATAGAATGAATGTAAGCAAAGTCTACAGAAAGTAGGCAAAAACTAAACTCAAGAAAACCAATGCCTCAGCGGAAAGTGTTTATTACATTTATGGATATTATTACAAATATGGACATCACACATGGATTCAGTGCAGGTGGCCTTTATTCATTTTCACTCACTTTATTTCACGTCTTCTGAACTGTTAACACCCTCTCGATCCAATTAAAAGACTTAAAGGGACCGAGACCTTTTTCGTCTGAAGAAGAAAGTCATACATACACCTAGAATGCTTCAAGGCTGAATAAAACACAGGCTCCTAATCATTTTTGGTTGAGCTGGCCTTTTAATGATTCATCATATCATTTGGGTTTGCAGTACGTGACTTCGAGGATAAAATGAGGGAATAACTCCCATCATAGAGACACTTTGGGTGGGATTTAATGCCAAGAATAGCCAGCCTAGCAACCGCTCAGAACAAGTTACTTTACAAGACATTTAGCATTTTTGTTGAGCTGTTAAGATTTCCTCCTCGAGCGAATATTTATTCCAAAAATGCAGCGTGAATCAAATTGTTTTATGACGCATGAACGCATTCCACGTGCGTGAAGCCATCTTTCAGGAAGCACGCTCTCAGACCCGCCCTTGGTCCTAATTGGGGACGTTTATTCCCGCGTGGTCCTCCCGAAGATTAGCTTGTGATTTCCTTGGAGACACCAAATATGAGCTGTGATGGCTTTTAGCTGCTGTGCCTGGAGCCTCGTAATCTCTATCATATGAGTTACTCCAACTACTTCAGTGCATTTGAAACAATTTCACGTCCCAAATCTCCAATCAAAACTCCCACGTACGAACTGACTGGCGTCCACCAGTGGCTTGCAGACTCGATTTGCTCCTAATTTCACCCCGATGTTATAGTGCGCGACACTTGTGAATTTTGGAGAGCGTTGGATTGAAACATGGTGAAATGTTTCGAACGTTACGAAGGTACATCATTATAGCAGGCGTGAAGATGCACCCGTTAACCCAGCCCTCAGTTGGGCGTACGCTAGCATGCTAGTATGCTTTGGCTCAAGGTCTACATTTAAAGTCACACCAGAGGTGTGGTTCAGCTGGGATCAGGACCTCTGAATGAACCAATCGTTTCTGTTTGAACTGGGCCATTGTCGTTTTATAATGGAAAATGATCCTCTCCGAACGGTTTCTACAAAATCAGAAGCACGCGATGCCCTGCAACATTAAGGTTTTACTGAAATAGTCAAACCTGCTCATTGGAAGGGGGTGCCAATACTTTTGGCTGTATATTGTAGCTTATGTACATTTCACAACGGTCGTAGTTATTTTAGCACGTCGCGAAACGTTGCTGAAATCAAATACATTTCAAAATATCGATGTTCATTTTTTTTTTATGGCTTAGCCCTGCCGCAACAGCTGTTGAAAGCGCGCTCGGTTTTGGTCCGTCCACGTGAACCGGTCCTCTACTTAATCGTTTTCAGATGATTCTCAATAACCGAAACCTCAGGCTCATTAGGCAACAGTGTTCATGTATCACAAATATTTAGCCGTGCGAGCAGGAATGTTACGAACTCTCAGTTGTGCCGTAAATGTTCCATAAGCCTATAAATTTCGCTCTATGGTGAGTTTGTAACCCCCCTCCAAACGCCCCTTTTGGGATTGTTTAGAAAACTTTACGCGGCCCTTTTCACTGACGTGTCCTTGAGTGCCGTGACCGTTCTCTCGGCATTGACGCACAGCAGCCTGATTCTTGCTGCGCCAGGCGTCCGTGTCCTGCTGGTGGCAGTGACCTTCCTTCCCCTCCTGACCGACGGAGTCCCGGGCCCCTGGAGAGGAACAGGAGAAAATGTGTGTACTCATCCTGTTCACCGATACACAGGAAACAAGTCGGTGAAAGTGTCACTTCACCCAGAATTGTTTTTTTTTTTATCTACTCATTCTTTCCGTTTGTCTCTTTGTCAGAACGGGTCGCATTGCTCACTAATGAATCCATTGAAGTGAATGGGTGCCGTCGGAATGTCCGCTGAAACGGCAAAAAAATACCAGTTTTTACCTTTTAACTTGCCAGCTAAAATAAGTCCTATTTATCATTAATGTTACTTACTCAAAACTATATCTAGAGTGTTTATGTTCACATACGTGCCGTGCGTTTATTTTAGTTATATGGACTGGAAAATATCATTTTGATTCTTATTATATGAATAAATAGAATTATATTAATGTATATAGTAAACGTAAATATAATATGAAATATAGTACAAAAATATAATTATTATTAGTGTTCACCAAATTCAAAATGATTTTTTTGTTCACGTAATGTCTTTACTGTGTGTATTTATTATGTGCATATATGATATTGATGATAAATGTCATGCCTAAATATGTTCTGTTTGTGTGTGTATTTATACAGACATAAAAAAAAAACCATACACCGTACCCCCACATATACTGAGTAAACAAAAAAATATATATTTCGATTAATAATAATAATTTGTGCACTATTCCTTTAAGGGACTTCATGTGGGTTTCTGTCAGGACCGCTCACAATCAGATTTCAGTGTTTTCCTATCCATTTTCCAATAAAGCCCCATGTTATTGCTGAGCTCGAGGGTTTTAAGGATTCAGTCTCTCTTGTTTTTTTACTTACAGGTCTCTGTTCTTTGCTTTCTCTGCAAAACCCCCCGCCGAAAGCCGCTCCTGAGTCAGCAGAGAAGAGGAAACGAGAGAGCAGTTCAGCTGTGTTTACTGGCCTGGTCAAACGTGATGATGGCTTCGCTCGGACGCAGGAGGTCAGTTATCGATCTTCTGATTGGAGAAGACGGGGGCTGATGAATTTTAACTCGGGGATTCGTCGCTCTAAACAAGCCTTTCAGACTCCACTGACGTCGCCGTTTCAACCATGGGCCAAATTTTGTGTTTTTGTGCTGTGGACATGAATCTCATTTTTCACAGAAGCTTTTTACTGATCCGGGCTCTCTAATAAACCACATATCAATCGATGGAAATGTAGCTTGTAAAAAAAACTAAAATAATATGTAAATGCCAGTGGTGTAGCGATTTATGCACGAACCAAGTGAATTACCGTCGGCAAAACTAGGCGACCAACATGAAGCCTGTTGCGAAATCTGTGCGAGAAAATCTTTTGCCTAAATTCTTGATTGAGTAGATTATGACCGGATTTAGTCTGTGAAAATTAATTGAACAGTGATACATTTTTTTTTGCATTTTAAAGCCCTTTATGTTTTAATGCGGTCTTGGACGTATAAAATACTGACACCTACTGGTGTGGATGCATGAGGTTTTCATAATTCATACGATTTCATATACTTTTATGCATTATTTTATTGTGTTTTTTCATTGTTTTAATAATAATAATGATAAAAATAAATAATTAAAAATAATAATAATAATTAAAAATTAAAATATATATATATATATATATATATATATATATATATATATATATATATATATATATAATAATAATAATAATGTTTTATATTCTATTTATTTCTGTTAATGTTTAGTTTCTTTCAGCCAATTTAAATATTTTCAGTATTTTAATTTTAGTTGAAGACAGCAGTGGCCAAGACACTTCGGAAGATGAAAACATTCAAATGTTTAGAAGCAGACAGCCGTCGATTTTTTTTTTTTTATAAATGATACAATAGCGATTTTGGTTTTATAATATACTGGCACCTACTGGTGTGGATGCACGAACTTTTTGCCTTTGAGTCATTCAGTCGTCTGATCTCCACGAGGGACTTCCCACTAAAAATAAATCAATATTCATCACACGCTTTTATCCACAGCGGCACATATTTGATCAGTATTAATATCCCCAGGGAGTGAAATTCAAGCGTTCGTAGTGCCACATTGTACTCTACATTTTTAAGCACTATTCATTTCTTTAGCTATAAAACTTTTTAATTAGCAATATCTCTGCCACCATCTCCAGTTCCATCACTCGCGCAATGATTTATTCGTTTGTTGTGCCTCAAGTTGCGCACAGATGCGGGAGTCTTCTACATCACCCTGGCAACCGGGACTGGGATCCGCATGGGGTCTCCCGCAGGGGCCGATCTGGGATCCAGCGCTCAGTCACGGTAAGATCAAAAGATCTGGCCGGGTTCCCGGGGCTGGTGACGGGTGGGAGAGATGGGCAGGAATGTGTAGGAAGTACAGGGGCGTGGTCTGTCCCGGATCAAAACTCTGAGTCTCTCTTAAAGCAGCTGTGCGTTCAGCGACAGACGAGCTGAAGCAGGTGTACATCTACACATAGAGACGGCTGCGGACGTCCGTCTGCTGGGAGAGAGGTAACCTTTCAGCACAGTGAGTAGAGGCTTTCATTTCAAGTGTTGATTCGGAAGAAAAATACGTTAAATATCGATATATGTGTCGTGTTTTAAAGCTACATTTACAAATATTACGAATGCAGGGAACCACAGCGGTACGGAAAAATAAAAACACTTGAGTCATCGGTTTCTTTCCAATCAAATGTAAATGTGTTTTTTTCGTAGAACACAAAAGGAGAAGTCGTGTAGATCGTCCGAGCTTGCACTTTTCCTCACTGTTTAAGGAAACGGGGACCGATTTCGAGGTCTGAAAAAAGAAATGCTTTACGTTGCATATATTTTGAGTTTATATATAGTGCTGCGTGAGAAAAAAAACTATAGTTTAAGTCACTTTTTGCGTTTTCCTTCACCGTAGCTGAGACGTTCCGAAATATGCTTGGGGATTTTTTTCCAACATTTTGCGCAAAGTTTAACATTAAAGATGTTGAAGCTATCACATGGCTTGAGAAGGCTTGACATACAGTAGTCGGCGTTCGAAGTGAATCTAGAAAGTTCATCAAACGCATACTGGTTTTAGGACAACTTTGATGAAAGGTTTTGATCCACTTCAAATGTAGTGGACTACTTTTTAAGTAGTTTTTAGACCTCAGTATCTCCAGTCCCAATTACTTTCATTGAAAGTTACTATAGAAACTTACTTTAAGCCACGACAAGAGTTTTTTTTTAGTACCATTACTATAATATTAGTTTAAAATAGTTTATACTTTATTTACTTAAGTTCTTTACTAAACTTAGTAAAGTTTTGCCCAAAAAAAAAAAAAAAAAAAAAGGTTTTAGTTGTTTTACTGGTTTTCATAACCAACTTCAGTAATTCAGTAAAAATAAAAATGTAAAAAAAAAAAAAAAAAAAAAAAAAAATATATATATATATATATATATATATATATATATATATATATATATATATATATTTTTTTTTTTTTTTTTTTAAATATATATATATATATGTAATTCAAATATACTCAGCATAAGCTTTTTTACATTTAATTAACAATAAAAACAGTGGCTGCGACACATTTTTGAGGAGAGAAAGAATTTAAACATTAAGGAGCAAACACCTGTCAAAGTCGGATGTGGACTTTTTTTACCTCTCGTAATTAGACATTAGCGGTAAAAATCATTCGCAGCTGTACGATCTGTCCTCTGTTTATAAGTGCCTGTAAAGGGGCTGCGTTTCGGCTTTTACAGTCCTTTATTAGTACAAGATGTGTTTGGGTATGAAGGTATTCTGCCTGGAGCGGGGACTCCTGCCTCCTGCTGCGGACAGAAGCAAACACGCTCACCGCATTCGTCATTTTAAGTGGGGAAACGCGCTCGTACTACTCACCGAAGCCTATTTGAAATATCGAAACGATCTCGATTTCCAGTTGCGGCGTTTTCGCGGGTCCTGCCCTTCAAAGGCCGCATCAAAGGCGACCTCTTTGGCCTGCAGCTGTGGGTGGTTTTCTCTCCACCCGGCCCCTTCCAGCTTCCCACTAATGGAGACCACCTCATACCTCTTACAGCACGGGCCGCAACACGTCTTTACACCCGTCCTCGCCGCAACACATGGAAACGAGGTCTTTGTTGCTCTGCAGGCGTCCTGTAGGGATTCGCGGCTTGGGCCCGGATGAGCTTTTGTTCCTGAAAACATTAGCATCCATAAAGAGGGAGCGGGTTAATGGGTGACTCGCGGTAAAATGTGTTCGCGTTGAAGAGGACGGCGAGATATTGCGAGGCGCTAAGTTTGTCACGTGCGTGCCTGTGGGTTCATTCACGAATATGTCAGCGTTCCCTGCAGTCAGCTGACTTCCTGTCTGTCAAAGGCAGTAATGTCATTTCGGGCTTGTTTTAATGTTATTAATCTAAGCTCTAAATGGTGTGAATTATTTCGAAGTACCTTTTCCAGAGCGGTCTAATAAAACAGGCTACTATAACGGTGCCATGTAGTATTACTCGAATTAAATGTGTATTATAGTATAATAATAGTATAACACTTTAAACATTCTAGCAGTAACTTTGTCAACTAGTTCTATGTCTGCTAACTCTCAGAGTGTTTAGGGTTTAGGGTTAGTAAAGTTAGTTGATTCCTTGCAGTTTCTGATAGTCAGTGTGTTTTATGTGCACTCATCATAATAAAGTGTTAGAAGTTGTCTAATAATACTCTAATGAGTGTAAAGTTGCTTACTTTTAGCATAATGTCTAAAGTGGACCATAAGTGGCACCTAATAGTTTACTTATTGGGTAAATTAGATTAATTTGTTTATATTATAGTTGTTATATTACCGAAGCGACTGTAGAATTACCGCAACAAATGAATTCAAGTAACTATAGTTACTGAAAATGACTGTAGTTCTCATTAACTGTAGTTTTTTTCGTGTGTATAGGCTACCTCAGTGCTTTTTTCGCCAGTAAATCTGTCGTGCTGTAGTTTCACCCTCATAATGTAGAAATAAAAAAACTAGAGCGAGGGGGGGGGGAAACGCAGAAAGGACAGAATGCCATTCTCCGAACGATTTCGGGGTGAAACACGATATGTCTGTAATGTCTCTGGACTCCAGCAGGTCTCTTCTGCTCGGTTCGGTGGAAACGCTTCTTCATCCCCAGCGGAGAAATTCGGACCGAACCAACTCGCCGTGTAGCGGGGGCGAGGGGCATATTTAAGAGAAGTGCTGCTTTTATAACCAAAACAACGACTTGAGCGCTTTATATATACGTATTGTTTAGTATTATATCGTGTTACATCGAGTGGGATAACATAATAACGTAACAGAACGGCGAAATGTGTTTTACATACGAACTCGCACCCCTCTGGCCACAACTACATTTATCAATCCGAGGGCCGAAATCTACACACGTTTAAACGCTGATCCAGATGAGCCAGCTGGGCACCAGCGCTGCTCGCTGAACGAGAACGGGGCGTTTCAAAGACGGGGAAGTAATGATAATAGATTGTTATGAAATAGCGTTTGGGTATTTGCGGTTATGAGGTGTCGGCATCCGCTGGATGGATGGGTAGAGGCTACGTGGTAGTTCGTGAGTGATCGGACCGGTGTGCTGGACGGGTTCCGTCTGAAACGTACAGGTCTGTGTTTCCTCTAAACAGATTACAGTTAGTTTGTGTAACTGTTTCTAGAATGCGAAGCGGAAGCGGTTTTGTAGCGTTCGACGCCGAACGGCGATTCGAATCTTGCGTTTGAAACAAAGTTTAGACGTTCCGTGGAATGTTCATAATACGAGCGCTTATTGTTTGTTTTCTTTTGTTCTGTTTCGAACGCTGCGTTCTGATAATACGAAAGGCATGGGTTCGATTCCCAGCGGTCGCGTGGACTGTTAAAAAAGAAAACGACAGCATTTTACAAGTTTGGTTTATTCTTGAACGTAGGTGTTCTCGTTTAAGCGTTGCAATGAATTAATGATGACTTGTTAAAATGCTTTCATGTCATTCGGCAAGTGGTTGTTTGTCATAATAGCCATAGTTCGTTTTAAAAGTTCCTTCCAGACTTTTTCAAACTTTTAAACCTGTAACTCTGGTGATGGATCGTGGTTTTAACAAATCCAGTGTCATAGGCTTGATTCTCATGAAGTGTGTTCTTTAAATATAGAGTGAATTTTTATCATGAAATAGTTGTATTTGTTCTCATATGTGACCCTGTACCATGGTCATAAGGGTCGTTATTTTAAAATATATTTCAAATGTTTATACATCATCTAAAAGCTAAATAAATGTTGTTAGTATTGGAAAATATTCAAGGTTGTCCAAATGAAGTTCTTAGCAGTGCATGTTATAAATCAAAATTAAGTCTTGTTATAAAATATCTTAACTTTAACTTTAACTTTAATAATAAATAATAAAACCTAATGATTTTGGCATCAAAAAATCAATCATTTTGACCAATACAATGTATTGCTGGTTATTTCTACAAAATATACCAGTGCTACTTATGGCTGCTTTTGTGCTTTTATCTTAGTTCTTAATTTAAGATATGATACTAATACTAATAATACTAATAATAATACTTAATACGATCTTACAAAATTGTATCTTATCTCTAGTTAAAAGATCTCGTAGCTGTAGACTCTGCTTTTCTTTGATGTTGAGAACGATTTTTAAAACTACATCTAATTTTGAAGTTTTTTTTTTTGGTCAAGTTAGGAGGTTTCTGTTCGATGCTGTTCGATAATAGTTTTTGTCCTAACTGAAATTACCACTGTTACCCAACAGATAAGATTTTAAAGTTAGGATCTTGCGGCAATATGCCCCCGGGGTCACATATGTGTATAATGTGTACCAATGAACCAACTGCACCTGAAACAATGTTTTAACGTGCTTAAGAACACTCAAAGTGAGCTTGAAAGTGTATTAATTGTAGTGGTTTGCTGTATTCTTAGGTCTGAAATGAAAAACGTCACTGGTCCCTTTGGGGCGACCCGACCTCAGTGGGTCTCCTGGCTGCGGCTCTTGTTTTTGATGTTCTTCTGGACCTGTTTAAAAGCGCAGCAGTTAAAAAACACTAGATGGCCGCTATACTCTGGCAAGCCATTGCTGTTGGCCTGGAACGCTCCCACAGAAGACTGTCGGCCGCGGCACGACGTCACCTTCCAGCTGGATCAGTTCCAGATAGTGGCGTCGCCAAACGAGGGGTTCACCAAGCAAAATCTCACCATCTTCTATCAGGACCGTTTGGGTTTGTACCCGTATTTCCTGCCAGACGGCACTGCGGTCAACGGTGGCCTCCCGCAGGTCGCCAGCCTCACGCAACACCTAGAGCAGATGCCGGAAGGGCTCAAGAAGTACATCAAGGATGCGACAGTGAAAGGTCTCGCTGTGATCGACTGGGAAGAGTGGCGGCCCCTCTGGATACGTAACTGGGGCACCAAAGACATTTACCGCGACCGTTCGCGCCGTTTAGTCGCAGAGAAAAACCCAACTAAGCCTCAAGATCAGGTGGCTAAATTGGCCCAGCAAGAGTTCGAGCTTTCAGCACGCAAGTTCATGCTGGAGACGCTTCGATTGGCCAAGAGCTTACGGCCCAATCAGCTTTGGGGCTTCTATCTCTTTCCAGATTGTTACAATCACAATTACAAAAATTCGAGCTACACGGGACACTGTCCGGACTTGGAGGTGAAAAGGAATAACGAACTGCAGTGGCTGTGGACGGAGAGTACGGCTCTGTATCCTTCCATATACATGGCCAAGGTGCTGAAGGATCAACTGGCCGGACGCCAGTTCGTACGCAACCGCGTCCAGGAGGGCATGAGGTTGGCGTCTGTTGGGAACGGGTCGGCCAGGCCTGTGTTTATGTACACGCGGCCCACTTATCAGAACACTCCTCCGGCTTCTAACGGAAACCTTCCTGAACTCCTGCTGATGACAGAGGTGAGTTTTTCGTTAGACGACGCTTGGTGTGGCAGCGTTTGATTTTCCTCGAAGAGAGTGGAAACCAGTGTGGGCGATCGCTTGATAGCATCATGTCAGTTATTGGGCAATACTAGAGTTTTGGCTTTTAATGTATCTGTATTTTTACATTTAGATGACCTTTTATGTGATCTAATGATACTGTGATTTCAATAATATTTAATAATGATATTTAGCAGATCTCAGAATGAATATTCCATTATACAGGGAGGACTAAACTTAGGACGTTTACAATAATGGATTTTAATTTTCAGTACATTTATTTGGTTCAAGGTAATTGTAATGATTGTTTGTTTATCAGTTATTGGCTGTGACTAGGATTATTTCTAGTAATATTAATAATAATAAATCAATGAATAAATATTTTGCCTCTTTTAGTATATTCTTTGTATGTTTAAACAATAAGCACAATACTAATTAAAAAAAAATCTCAAATCATTAAAATGGTTTACCATTAAAATCTATTGTCCGATATGAAAAAATGTTATTCATTTTGGGATTCGCATTTAATTTTTACAGCGTAAAATGCAATTATACAGTGTTAAATTATAAATGTATAAACGGTTTAACAATTAAATATCTAATTAAAACATTTCTAATTTTGACTGATAACCGATATATTGTGAAGCCTTACTAAAATCTAGTAAATAGCCATTTTGTTGACATTTTAATCTAAAGGGACACTCTTCGTAGGTTCCTGAGGTGAGTAACCTGAGATCAGTCTTTGCTTCAGAATTCAAACGTACAACCTTTTGGACACCAGCCCAGATCTTTATCCACGTAAAATACCAGAGGGAGGTTCTGCAGAGGCCAAACCCAAAACCTGAGCTGCATTTGTCCAGCTGAGCTGATCTTTGTGATGGTCTGTCGGCTTCTGAGACTGTTTGAAGGACGTTCAGATGGTGCAGGGTTTGAGGTTTTTGTACTTCAGGACCGTTGTGTCACGGTGTGTTTTTTCTGGTGTTGAGCAAACGTGAGAATTTAAACAGACTGATACGCGTCATGTCTCATCCTAAATCTAGCGATCGCTCGCGCAGGCTCTTCTCAAACGCTCACCTGTGGTTCTCATCGAGTCTCGTTGGCTCTGTAGAAGCAAATGCCGCAATGCCAGCATAAACTCTGGTGACCTGTTAGACCCTGAGGTTTAAGGCAGACATCTAAAGATGTCGGGTCACATGACCCTTCTGTGACGTCTGTAAACTGTCCTTAAAGTCTGGAGTGCTTCTGCTCTCTCAGGAGCCTGAAGATCTCCATAGCATCTTCTGGACGTGTGTGTGTGTGTGAGATTGAGGTTTGGCGTTCAGGGTTCCTCAGACGTGTGTTGAGAGTCTGAGCACTGCCAGGTATAAAAATACAAGCCGAGCTGCTTTTTTTTTTTTAGCACATCTCTGAGAGAAGCACACACTGGTCGTGGGAGATGTTTCTCCAGACACTGAATCCGTCACATGACCTGCTGAATTAACGGCTTCATGCAAGACGGTGCAGGCTTAGTGAGTCTGTATAAACTCTGCTTTACACTCATTAGAGTTAACTGAATACGTTAAATACGTTAAATGAATACGTTTTACGGCGCTGCAGGTTCAACTAATCACCACAACACTGTGATATACTTTGTTTAATTACACGAAAATGAAAACTGGCAGCGTAATTATAAACACTAATCAGCAAATTGGATTAATGTCCATTATATACTGTGTACTTTATTTGAAAAAGACAGATTTGCTCTTGCTCAGTTGATATTTTTGTATTGTTTTGTGATTAATATTATAATCGTTGTTTTATATTATAGGAAGTCTTAATTCATATTTAATAATAATGATTTAGAATTATATTTTTATTGGTATTATGAACTAATTATAAATTATCCAATTATTTAATTATAATTACATTAATTAGAATAAATCTACCTATCGATTAGAAAAGTACTATTATCATAAAATAAAACTGATGATAATGATATTATTAAATATTAATACTAATAAATTGTTGTTAAAATTATACTTGTTTTTATATATTTATACAATATGAAGTATAAGAATATAAATGTATATACGTGTAAATATTTAAAAAATATACTGCATGTTTATTTATATACACGCGCGTAAACATTTGTAATTTTAGATATGATTAATCATTTGACACCACTATTTTTTGTATAATAACATAACTACAGTTAATAATTGTCATTTTTAGTGTAATTGTTTATAGTAGTATTTTTAGTATTGCATATGAATATTAATTATTATTGTTTATAATGTTTTAATTATAATAATCAGTGATTGATGATTGTTAATGTTTATAGACAGATCATTTGTATGAATAATGGATATTAATATAGTGTGTGTGTGTGTATATATATATATATATATATATATATATATATATATATATATATATATATATATATATATATATATATATATATATATATATATATATATATATATATATATTTTTTTTTTTTTTTTTTTTTTTTTTTTTTTTTTTAATTGAATTTTTTTGTTAATTATTTCACAATATAATTATTTATATAATATATTATTATAATTAATAATTCTTGTTTTTATTACTATAATAAAAAACAACCAAACAAAGCAACTTTATGTAGATGTAATGATGGACAAGGAGTAGTTTTCTTGTGATTCGATACACTGTGTGTCAGTCTTGGAGAAGTAAAGTTTGGGTTGTGTCAGGATTTGACGTCAGTGTCTGAAGAAGAAAGCCAACGAGTGAAGGAGTGATTGTCACTAATGTGATGAGAGGCTGAAGACCAAGCGTGCGCTCAAGAAAGAGAGAACGAAGCCTTTGTCACTCGACGCAAATATACAAAGCATTAAGGAGTGCGCAAACAGACGAACGATTCACGAACACTCACAAGAAGCTCGGTGTGTTCTGAGGTGAAGGTTATCTGAAACACCTGCGTGTCTTCCTGCGTTGGTCTGACGTTTCTCTCCGTCTCTGGGTGCAGACGGATCTGGTGTCCACCATCGGAGAGAGCGTGGCGCTGGGTGTAGCGGGCATCATCCTCTGGGGCGACTCCAACTACGCCAGCAGTCACGTAAGTGTGCTTTACTTTAATTTAATCTGTTCTACATAAGTAATGGGTCATGTACAGTGAGACGTTAATATGACTAAAAAGCTCCCGGACAGGGTGATCCGGACTTTTAACTCGTAGAGCGGTCTTTTAAAATATATTTAGGTTTTTTTTTTTTTTTTTTTTTTTAGAGATGTACGTTATTATAATGCTATATTGGGTGTCTGACAATATTAGAGTTTTTTTTTTTTTTTTTTTTTTAATGTATTGCAATATTAATTTTCTGTATTTTTACTTAAAGACTGTCACCATCCAATGTTCATTTATCAATTAAAAACGCATATTTTTTATTATTTTTAATTTAACAGTATTTGTAACATTTTTCATCACTTGCATTGCTTTTATTGTTTTATTTATAGAGTGACAACAGCTTGATTTAAAATTGTGCAAAATATTAATTTGTTATATATATATATATATATATATATATATATATATATATATATATATATATATATATATATATATATATATATAATAAAAGGTTTTGTTTGCATGTGTGAAATCTGTGTATATTAATGTTTATAGAAATACACACACACACATTGTATATATTTTTACAATTTATATAATGTCTATATTTTAAAAAATATTTTTTCTGTATATTTAAACAACATCTGAGCATTATTTTGGATGCATTTAATTGTTTGACAGCACTAATATAATTTTATAATACACAAAATATACATTACTCGTGATTTATACGTGCGTGCATGCATCAATATATGAAAAATACGGAATGGCTATTTATATTAATGTAAAAAGTAAGTATTTATTTTAAAACGCCAATGCAGTAATTGGCCAAAGTAGATAATCGTGAAACAAAACGTGTAATATTGGACGGTTAGCGGTTTGAAAAAGATTGGCACCCTCAGGCCGCGTTTGATGACTACTGTGATCTGGTGTCTTCCAGGCGGCTTGTTCCAGTCTGAACGAATACCTGCGAGGGCCGCTGGGTCGCTACCTGCTGAACGTGACCTCGGCCGCCGAGCAGTGCAGCAGAAACCTCTGTGGCTTCCGCGGCCGCTGCCTTCGCAAACGGCCCGACACGGACACGTACCTGCACCTCAGCGCCAACACCCACAGCATAGAGCGGCAGGGGAACGCGCTGAAGGTCTCGGGCCAGATGGGCGAGGAAGAGCTAGGCCGCGTGCGCGACGACTTTCAGTGCCAGTGCTACAACGGCTACGCGGGCGACGACTGCAGCCAGAGGGACGCCGGGAACAGAGCCGCGCTCGTCTGGACCACGCTTCTGCAGGCCATGCTGCTGCCGCTGCTCTTCACGGCCTTCCTGCACTGAGGGGCTCCGGGGCTTCTCGTTTTAAAAAAATGCGCGACGTCGGTGACGGGAGGGACTTTTGTGTTCGCTAGAATTTGAACGGAGAGGGATCGTTTGAATGCGCGCGCTCACTCTGTGGACCGGACGAGCAGCACGGCGGCGTCTCGGTGTGTTTTGGGTTCGAGTGCATTGCCCCCTGCTGCACGGGAGGATGAACTGAGACGACTGGAATTGAGTTTTTTTTTTTTTTTTTATGCTTTGTGCGATTGAAATTTTGTCTGGTCTGTGTGCATTTTTTACGAAAGGTAATTGATGTGGTTGTTTCTGCTGTCGTCCGAGTCCTTATTTTATTATATCTTTGCTGCCTTTATACCTGCGTGAAACCGGTTGTGACCTTATTTGGGCGGTGTGTCACGTGACCAGCTTCTTAAAGGGACACGGTTTTTTTACTTGCAACGCTGCTGCCTCATTAAAGCCTCGCCTCGATTGAAACTTATCGCATCTCGCTCCCAAATTAAAAGAATTTAGCATGAAATATTTTGCATGAGGAAAATGGAGCCTATCGTAAGATCATAAAAAAATTGCATCATTTTTTTATTTCGTCATATTTTTCTCACAGAAATGAATAATTTATTTTATCTTTTACGGTAAAAAGAAAATCATAATGATTTGTAAATTTACATTTATATTAAAGCCGGTACAGAAAAATAACTCCAATATAAATTATTATACTGCAAATTATTCACAATAAATCAGTAATATTTAATATGCTTGAAACCTGTTTTCCGTGACACATTTTACACCCCTCCAAAAAAAAAAAAAGACACATTTTTTTTTCAAATGTTTCTTGAGAAAAATTAAGGATTTTTTTTTTTTTTTTTTTTTTTACTATTTCAATTACTTTCATAAATTATGCTACCAGAAATTGTCGTAATGCATTAAATGTTTTTTGATTAAAATGTTTTTCTAATTAAACTAATTCATTAATTACAGTAACAAAAAGAAAACCATAATGATTTAAATGAAGTCATGCTAATAATTTCAATTCAATAATGCTACAGTGACAATTTAAATGATGTACAATAATATCTAATCAATAAGATAATATTGTATTATACTATAAATGTGTTTAATAATATTAACATTTAAAATTAGAATTTTGAATTCATCTTTACAGTATTAAGGATAATGTCTTATAAATAGGTTCCTTTATGCAACAATATGTCGCTATTTTCCTTTAATTTGGGGTGAAATGTGATTTCAGACACGTTCTTAGACCACTGCTGGATAGTGAGGAATTTTTGAAAGTCTATTAAAACATGAATGTAAATGTTAAATCAAACAAATATGCCTTTTCCATTTTTTCCTGCCTAGGTTGCACAAATCCGTTTTGAGGCAGGGTTTCCCCCTTTAATCGCTGAACTTTGCGTTTCTGCTCTTTATTTGCGCGGGATTAACCGAAAAGGCTTTGTGTTTCCAGTTTGTGTCATTACAGTAAAAAAAAAAAGACTGTTTTTGTCATTGTAGTGCCTTTTTAAAGGCACGGTTCACCTAAAAACGAAAACGCCGTCGTTTATGAAATGATGCTTTCGATGCTGTTTGACTGCGTTCTCGTCTGGACGGCGAATCAAACATTGATAGAAATGTGGTATTAGGGTGAACGGTCTCTTTAACTGATCCCGTGTTGACCCTCACAAGTGCAACGTTAAACCCAAAAAACTTTCATACTAAGAGTTTTGATACCGAACTGTGCTTGTTTTGTCCGGATTCGTAGCTAGAATGGTTACCTTTCTGGTCGAGTGAATTCTTCTGAAAGTGTTTCGTTTTATATTTTTACAATAAATTTCATATTTAAAAGCCATCTCTTGCTTGTAGTTCTGTAGCTGCACGAAGCAAGTCGGAGGCCGTGTCGAAAAGCTGAGCTTTGTTTTATTTAAACTGGACGTTTTTGATCGCATTATTTAGGAATCTGCGTCTAAACGTCGATTTGCCCTCATCCTCACTAGCTGGTTTACTTTTCCTCTAGTTTTTTTTCCAGGCCTCGGTTTCTTGTTTTTTAGGTCCTGCTCCACTTTTGAGGGGGTAGTCGCTTGTGCCAAAGTGAACATTACGGGCTGGCAGCACAGAGAAGGCCTTGTGTTATAACTCGAACCAGACATCCAGTCTCCTTTTATTCTCTCCCCCTCTTCTCGGACCCCCAGCGGGGCCTTTGCTCCGGGATCTTCTGTGTGTGAATAACACTGGAATCTGTTGGGAATCGCACTGCTGTATGCAATCCACATCACCACATGTCTCAGTCAATACGTCACCGGCACGACGTTACACACGGCTCTGCTGAACAATGGCACTGATTTAGCCTCTTTATCTAAATATAAAAGAAACTGTGCCATGGCCTTTTTTCTGTTTGCCATGAATTGCTGTCCTTGGGATTTTATGTACCATAGTCTTTTTTAAATAAATAACAATGCATTTGTATTAGATGCTGATAGATAGATAGATAGATAGATAGATATAGAAAGACAGACAGATAGATAGATGGATATAGATAGATAGATAGATAGATAGATAGACAAAGATAGCGATAGAAAGACAGAAAGAGATAGATCGATATAGAAAGACAGATAAACAGATAGATAGAAAGACAAAGAGAGATAGAAAGACAGAAAGATATAGACAGATAGATAGATAGATAGATATAGAAAGACAGACAGATAGATAGATAGATAGAAAGAAAGACAAAGAGAGAGATAGAAAGACAGATAGATTTATAGATAGACAGATAGAGATAGAGAGAAAGACAGAAAGATATAGATAGACACAGATGATAGATAGAAAGACAAAGATAGATAGATAGATAGATAGATAGAAAGACAAAGATAGCGATAGATAGATAGATAGATAGATAGATAGATAGATAGATAGATAGATAGATAGATAGATAGATAGATAGATAGATTATTTTTGCTAAAGAACGAGATATTAAAATATAATACTTCCTCAGTTCTCTCTTTTCTTTCACAGCCATCTCCTCCAGAGGCTCGGTAGTTTTCCCAGTGTGTGTGTGTGGTAACATGTCTTATTATTAGGAGATATCATTTCGCAACAACTAACAGTTTTCCAAGGAACGACAAACTCACAACCGCAGGAATGAGCACCGGAACCATCGCGCGCGTTCACCCGTTTCCACCCGGAACTGTTATTGTGTGCGACGCATTAAGGCTGCGCTTCTGTCACTACGTGGGAATTATGATCAGTCCCAAACTTTCAGACAGTCACCTATTATTGGATATTTGCAGCGTTTCGCATACTTTATAGGCGAGTACAACACGCACGACACATCTGTCGCGTTTCTTGCATTCATCGGCGGGTCGTTCGCAGCAGCAGCAGCACGTCTGCGCACTTAATGTCAGCGACGCTATTTAGATGTAGACTTTCATGCATGAAATACACGTACGCGTGCTTTGTTGTAGCGTTCAAGTATTTACGCAATCGGTCGCGCGTTTGAGATATTTTCGTATTTTTATAAGATGTCACCGGGTTAAAATGGAGTCTGGGGGGGTTTAATCTGCTGTGAATAATGGGATTAATGGTCCTTCCTCGTGCCAGTTTGTTAAACCGACTGTGAATGTTTTATTCGCCGCCGTTGCACGCAGATGATGAATTTCTTCCGCAACCGTCTGGTGGTTTTGGGGCTGGTGCTGCTGGCCACGGTGCTGCTGTATCTCCTGCTGCCGTCCATGCGGCAGGGGAGCATGGAGCCGTCTCTGGAGGTGCAGCAGCGGATGGGGCTGATCGCCGCCTCTCCTCCGCCGCCGCCGCCGCCGAACAGCGTCAACATCACGGTCAGGACCGGACAGCTGCCCGGGGACCCGCCGCTCTTCTTCAGGGAGGCTCTGCCTGTGGACGGCGCTGGGCGACAGATAGTGCCCAGGTTACTCACCATTCAGTCTTGATTGTGTACTTGTACGGTGGCTGTTTTGAGCTGCATAGATAGACATCACTTTTGGCGCATTCCTGGCACGTTCCAAATTAAATTTAGAATTAAATTAAGTTGGTACAAAATCTAATTTACGTCTGTGGGGCAAGGCGCTGTACCGGCCCTTTCAAGAATTAACCATCTTTATGGAGCATACCGATTACAGTTTATATAGCCACAGTATTACAACTAACACCATGTTTATTGCATTATACATTATCCTGTGTATTATACAGCCAGGGCTGAGGGGTGGTTCACCCAAAAATGATGTCGAACCTATAAGAGAAGCGCAAAAGAACACAAAGTAAGGTATTTTTGATGAAATCTGACGGGTGGGTATTGTTCTCGTCGAAGTTGGGCTACGGATGTTATATGGACTGTTTTACCGATGTTTCCCGACCCGGGAACATGTCAGCTGTCTATTTAGGATCAGAGATCTGTCATATTTCATCAGAAATATCTTAATTTGTGTCCCGAAGACGAAGGCCTTAGAATGACTTGAAGGTCGAGTAGTTAATGACCCGTCGCTGTAATTTGGGGTTTAGTTATTAAATGTTTTTTGGTTTTCTTATAGTAAAACTTGTATATGTTGTAAGGGAAAATACAACATTACAGTCCGTTTTTAAAATGATCACATAATATTTCTGCGCAATTATATCCCATATCCACAATTATTTTCCATCCCTTATTGATTCAGAAAGATTTAACCTTGCGTTACAGAACTGTTGTGCTCTCTTGCAAAATATTGTATGCCGAAGAAACCTTGCATCCGCTCACAAATCTTTTGCCTTTTTTCACAAAACGTTGCATTCGTAGAGAAACCTTGTATTCTCTCGCTAAATATTTCCCTTGATATTTTTGCCCTCACTTGAACGATCTTGTGTTCTCTCAACAAACATTCTTTCGCTGAGAAAACTTTGTTTTCTTAAAAATATCGTCTAACCCTAATTTTTTTTTGTCTTTCAGGTACTGCATTTTCCCAGTAAACTTTGCTTTCTCTTGCACAGCCTTTTCGTTCTCTCACCAAATACTGTGTTTCACAAAGAAGCTTCTTGTTAATTTGCTTTAAGTTAACTTTTGTTTGCTCTCACAAAATGAGAGAAACCCTGAGAAACCCGGCTTTTGCTTGCAGAGCCTGTGTTCTCTTACAAAATATTGTGTTCACAGATAAACCTGGGTTTTTTTTTTTCTTGTGAAACTTCTGCTTTCTTTCAAAATGTAGTTTCCCCCTAGGCCCTTTTTCTCGTCTAACTTTTTTATGCTCTCGTTAAATGTAATGTTTATCGAGAAACCTTGCTTTTCCGTGTAAAATCGGCCTTCTCTTGCAAAGTATTGTGTTTAACAAGGTACTTTTGTGTTTTCTCCTAAAATATTGCGTTTCCACGAGAAACACACAATCAGTTTGCTTTAGTGATTTTCATCCTCAGATGATATTCCCAACTGTGTGTATTAGTGCATTCTGACTGGTTTCTACACTCTCAGAAATAAAGGTGCACCTTTGAGGTACCAGAGTGGACCCTTTTAGGTACAAACATGTTTCGGGACCTTTATTTCTGAGAGTGTAAGCAGTGACTACGATATTCTGAACGGTACACTCTTACAAATAAAGATGCTGTAGAAGAACCTATTTGTCTAAATGATTCCATAAAGAACCGTAAACATCAAAAGAGCCTTTTGTTTTTTTACAAAAGGTCCTTTGTGGTGAAAGAAGGTTCTTCAGATTATAAAAATGGTGATTGCTGTGAAGAACCTTTTAAAGCATCTTTAGCTTTGGCCGGTTGCTCAAAATTTCTGATAGGGAGATGAACGGATAGACAGTGGTGTTTTAGTGCAAACTATTGTGACTGTGCTAATTTTTGAACTGTATCTCCTCTCCATCAGGCTGCAGTTGGTGCTTCTTCATGGTCAGGCCTTCACCTCTAAAACTTGGGAGGAGTTGGGCACCCTCAGCCTGCTGGCGTCAAATGGGTACCAAGCCCTTGCTCTCGACCTGCCCGGTATTATAATTCACTTAATGCTGATTTACTAAAAACATACAAAGCAGATGACTAAATTTTCTCATTTGATTGTCAGGTTTTGGGAATTCTCCGGACTCGGAGTCGGTAAAGTCGGATCAGAGCCGCGTAGACCTGCTAAAGCGTTTTCTGGAGTCCCTGGGAGTTCGAGCACCGGTGCTACTGAGCCCATCTATGAGCGGTCATTACGCCCTTCCGTTCCTTCAGAAACACAGCGGCCAGCTGCACGGCTTCGTGCCCATCGCCCCGGTGGGCACCCGCGGGATCACCCCACAGCAGTACCGCGACATCCAGGTGTCGTATTTCTTACGATTCATCTCACGCTTAAAAATTTGCTCGGTTTTAACTGTCACTTCTCGTCCGTATGGCAGACTCCCACACTGGTCGTATATGGAGAGCTAGACACCAATCTGGGCGCCCAATCCCATAAGAACCTGATTCAGCTGCCTCATCACACTGTGGTGAAGTTAGCAGGAGCGCGACACGCCTGTTACATGGACAAACCCCGCGAGTTCCACCGCGCTCTGCTCGACTTCCTCAGCAAACTCGAATGAGGGGCGGAGAGAGCAAAAAAACATGTAAAAAAAGACTTTCGAAGAGACTAAGAAAAGACAAGAAAATGAAGAACAGGACTGCGGTATAGCTGTAAAACCAGTCCTCAAATGTAACACACACCTGAACGTTCTATCAGCCATCCACATCTGCTCACTCCTTATAAGTTCCTTGCGTGCTCCATCGAGAGATGGCATATTATAACAAACTTCTGCAGAGTTACTATTGTAGATTGTAAACATCCTTTTATCAGTTTATCAACTGCTGCATGTAATGGCCCGTCTGAAGGTTGTTACATTTTCTAGCCTGAGGGTTGTTCTTTAATGCTGTTCCCAGGATTTCCAGTCTGAGGAATGTTCCTGTTACAACAAAATAGCCGTGGTTTCCAGTCAGAGGGTTATCCGTAACATTATTGCCATGGTTTCCCTTTCGAAAGTTGTTCTGTGACGCCGCTGTCAGGGATGTTCCTGTACATTTGCCATTATTTCTAGTCTGAGGGGTGTTCTGTTACGATGTTGCCATGGTTTCTGGTCTAAGAGTTATTCCGTAATGCTGTTGCCGTGGTATTCTTTTAGAGAGTTGTTCTGTAACTCTTTTGCCAGGGATGTTACTGTAACACAGTTGCCATGATTTCCATTCTGAGGGTTGTACCGTAACGCAATTGTCATTTTTTTATCTTTGGGTTGTTTCCTAAAATGCTTTGTGATGGATTTCTTTGTGAGGAATGCCACAGTTTCCAGTCAGAGAGTTACTCTGTAACACCGCTGCCATGGTTTCCCATCTCAAGCAGGTTCCTGTAATTCAGTTGCCATAGCTTTCTTTCTGTGGGATGGACGTGTAACACAATTGCCATGGTTTTCAGACAGACAGATGTAGCTGTAATACAGTCACAGCCATGGTTTCTTGTCTGACAGTTGCTTTCAATAACATAGTTGCCATAGTTTTCATTCTGACGATTGTTCTTGTAACACAGGTGCCATGTTTTTTGGTCTTTGGCTGTACGAAGCTTGTTTTTCTAATACGATTGTCATGGTTTTGTGTAACAACAAGTGTCACATAATGCCAAAAATCGGTGTCATGACTGTCATAACCCTTGTATATGCTTGACATGCAGTCATCCGTCCTACAAGAACATCTCAGAGAACAAAACATTTCGTATTGGTTTGTCTTATCAAGTCCAATCATGTCATGGGGTGTTCACACCAGTAGATGGCACAAACATGCATAACGTAGCATGTCAATTAGTGATTGACTCAACACATGATTTTTAGAAGTACAAAAATGGAGAGAAAGGTTGCAGTACTGGATGCCTGTCATGCCTGTAATTATTTTTTTGTTATCAGTAGTTGCCAGACTTATACTGGCAGTAGATTATTCCTTACAATAAATAGAACATTTCCTGAGACTGCAGAGAAGAAAAGCGTTCATTACGTTACACCTAAATGTTTAGGTGCTCATTACATATTTATTATTTATTGCTTAAAAGTTATACATGACAGAAACTGTAATGTGTGTGTGGTATTTATGTGCCGTGGTCTGTTGTTTTATTTGTTTATAGCTTGTAAATATGAATATGTTTTAGAGGACTGTGAGCCACCTCTGACCTGTAAATATTTTTAACATCACAAATCTTTAACCTGTCATTGGGACTGATTTCACATTCCAGTGTGCATGGTACTGAAGGGTCATGATACATGCTTTGGTTTATTGCAAAATAAAGTTCATTAACATTGATGTTCTGCATTTGTGATTTAATGGACATGCACAACACGAGGCGTCGGGTACAACCAAACATTTCTACATTTCTAAAGGGTCTGTTGTGAGTTCAGGTGCACTAAATTAAGTTAAAGTTAAAATATGCATATATGAACTAAACCGCAAAAGAAACTTAAATCTGTAAAATAAGTACAATAACCACACGAAAAGCATTTCAATCACTAAATCCAAATCCGCAATCATGAATATCGTGACACTGATGTGTGTACGAAAAAATAAACGTTCACAATACACAGCAAAAGCAGGAGTCAGGAAGTACATGCATTTCATAGACATCCTATAATAATGGAAGTAGAAAATGGTTTCAGTGGCTTCAACATTGTCTGTCAGAAACCGTTAACTTACCTAAAACATAGATTTGTTCTTGACTTGCTGAAATTGACAGGTGTTTTAATAAAATGTTTAATTTAGCAATAAAAGATTATACATGTTTAATATATATATATATATATATATATATATATATATATATATATATATATATATATATATATATATGTTTTCTGTGTGTGTATAATGTATTATTATCATTGAGTCATTTCTGTACACTTAAAAAAATGAATAAGTGAAGTTAACAAGGTAAATGCTTATATTTAATAAATATAACTATACTTTTTAAGAATGCCAGAAAAATCAAGAAAGTATTTTAAATAAAGCAACTGTTCACCCCATTTTACGCATAGTATTTTTTCCTACCAACCCAAAACAGCCTGGTTCTCCCAACCATCTTTCTTTGTGTTCGTCAAAACAAAGACATTTATACAGCTTGAAACTACTTGAGGGCAAATCATGGCGCGCTGTTCCTTTAACTCGTGTTTTGACCACGTGTGCGCGCGGCGCGGTGGGCGTGGCCGGGCGGAATCGAATGATGCCGACGTCATGACGCGCGCCATGCGTCTCTCTTCGGGAAGATGGCCGCTGTGTACATGATGCGAAACTGAATGGACGGAAAGCAGCCCGAAATTTCAGAAAATCCCCCCTCTTCCCTCCTCCGCGTCCCGCTCCGCGTCCGCGCACATGCGTCCGCGTGAAAACGGAGCCGATTTCGACCTGGCGTGAAGAACTGGGATGATAATATGACCCAGAAAAAAAAGAAGCGAGTGAATCGCAGTTTGTTGCTGGCGAAGAAAATCATCATCAAGGATGGAGGAACGGTGAGTGCCTTCAAACGCTCACAAACGGCTTAGACGCCGAGGTTCAAGTCTTAAACCGACCTAGAAACGAGTATTATGGTAATGTTTGAAAAACAAAAAGCGGTAAGCGCGCGTTTGATGAGTGTGACTGACATCAAAAGCTGTAAACATCATTATTTACTTCCTGGAAGGAGCGTTAAGTATATATTAAGAAATATAGGCGTTTTTTAAAATGCACAGACGGTTTGATGAAACCCTGTGGCTGTAAATATAACACATTGTCCTGTTTTTAATTATACAAAACATGGAAAAACTAATAGTCGTGTACTTTACTGTTATGATGGCGTTCAATCAAGGTTTATTAGCATTGCTTAATCCAATTGTACCTTTTTGTTGTGGTGGTAAACCAGGGCTGTGATAAATATCGAAGTTATCATCATGTGTTATCATTATACTGCCGTGGTATTGATTTGTACAAGAGGAGCATTCAGATTATAGTCTGTCAGATAAATCATGTGTAAGGTTACAAGGATTGGAAATCTGAATCAATTTTTGATGAATGCACCCGAAAAAAATAGTTTGTTCTGTTCGTTCAGATTTCATTCATCCTCAGTTTTAGTCATTTTCGCAGGCCTGCTAAGTTTACTTCATCAGTTTTTAATTTAATTAGTATATTTTGCTCACGAGAACCGTTTTTAGTGGTTTCCATGAACAAAAACACACGCAAACCGCTGAGGACAAACACTATAGCTCTCCGTGTAATTTCTCCGAAAAGCTTTAAACTCAAAACAAGCTGCTAGGTTTCGAACGAGTGGTCGGTTGCAGATCATTTGCTTGAAATTTTCATCTTCTCGTCCCCAAACGTCACCAGAAACGCCTGGCTTTTTTCGATAGATTAAAACAAATCCACCGAACAATCCAGGTTTGCTTCACTTGTTTTGAACCGAAGCTTCAAAATTTTCGGACTGATTCACGTCAAAACCTGCGTCCAAAAGGAGGTTTTAGAGGAGAGTACTGGTTAGTTTCTTCACTGTGGTTGACCTCTCTTGCTTCTTCTCTCGTCAGCCTCAAGGTTTTGGTTCTCCCAGCGTCTATCATGCCGTCATCGTCATATTTCTGGAGTTCTTCGCTTGGGGTCTGCTGACGGCACCGACTTTGGGAGTAAGCCGTGGTTGTTTGTTTTCGATTATTATTCAGCACTATTATCATGTTCATCGTGGCGTGAGAAAGCCACCGTGTGCCTGTAACGCTCTGAAACTGTTCTGTGTTCTCGTGTGTCTGCAGGCTCTTCGCGAAACGTTCCCCAAACACACGTTTCTCATGAACGGCCTGGTGCAGGGGGTCAAGGTATCGTCTGTGACGTCGTAACGTTTAGGGCCTGACGATCGTGTCGGTGATTCACCGGCGCCGTGTTTTTGTTCGCAGGGTCTGCTGTCGTTTCTAAGCGCTCCTCTGATCGGTGCTCTGTCAGATGTGTGGGGAAGGAAGTCGTTTCTTTTACTCACCGTCTTCTTCACATGTGCACCAATTCCTTTATTGAAGATCAGCCCATGGTACGTTTTTAATCTGTACTTTTTACAGATTATGTGTATTTATTTTGATGTTATTTAAATTTTTAAAGAAATGCAATTGTATACTATTGCAATGTTTAGTAATAATTTGAATTGGCTTAAATTTTTATCTTTTCAGCTTTTTAGGAGATAACTTGCATGCATTTGTCATTTCTATTTTATTATAATTTTTATGAACGTGTGAATTTATTATAATAAACGTAATATATTATTTTATTATTTTTGTCACTGTTTTATTTTTTTAGCTTTAATTGTTTTTATTTTTAATCAATTCAGCATTTTATTTAATAACTTTAATATTTAATGTGCCATTTTAATTCATCTTATATTTTAAAGATTTCTGTTTTGTTTACTTTTCTTAATTTAAAAAGTAGCCAAAGAGAATATACACACACACACACACACACATATATATATATATATATATATATATATATATAATTTTTGTTTTATGCATTTAGTTTAACTTGTTAATAGTTTAGTTGAATGCTTGTCATTTAAAAAATATTAAAATGTTGTTTTATTATATATAATTATTTTTTAATGTATTTTAATATTTCATTTAATTAACTTAATAAAATGCACTTAATATTTTATTCATCATTTTAATTAATAAGTTGTAAAAACAAATGTATTATGTTTTTTTTTTTTTTTAATCTTAATTAAAAGAGCAAATTCAATGTGCATGCAGTGTGTGTATATTTATTTGAAAACACGATCTGAAAGCATTGCTGTTGTGTTTCAGGTGGTACTTTGCCGTAATCTCTGTATCCGGAGTGTTTGCCGTGACCTTCTCGGTTATATTTGCCTACGTGGCCGACATCACCCAAGAGCACGAGCGCAGTATGGCTTACGGCATGGTACGTATAACACGCCGTCAGCGGCGTCTCTCTTTTCGCCTCCTTGTTTAGCTTCAGCGCCTCCGCTCTTCCTCCAAAAGGTCTCGGCCACGTTCGCGGCGAGTCTGGTGACGAGCCCGGCCATCGGCGCCTATCTGAGTCAGGTGTACGGAGACAGTCTGGTGGTGGTTCTAGCTTCGGCCATCGCTATGCTGGACATCTGCTTCATCCTGGTGGCCGTGCCCGAATCGCTGCCGGAAAAGATGAGGCCGGCGTCCTGGGGCGCCCCGATCTCATGGGAACAAGCGGACCCCTTCGCTGTAAGTCTTTTTGAGCAATATACCGAATAATCAGCTGGATTAAATGGGCTGCGTTGCAAATATGGTAACCCTTCGACTCGAGCGCTGGCTGGAAATAAAAACGGAGGAGGCCGTGCAACGCTTCGCTCATATCCTGTGTGGTTTTCTGTAGAGAAGCGTTTTGGTGATTGTTTCCCCCTCGGCAGCACGAGGTGACGACATAACGGAGACTTCTGAAGGCAGGACATATAAGGCTTTTTTTTTTTTACACACGGTTGGTTCTGAACGGTTCCTCTGAAGTCTGTTGGGAGTTTCCCCACGAGATTATTCTTGGTTTTGATTGGTTAATTCGGTCCTGAGCTCAAAGCACATAGACGAACGCAAAGAGAAAGATCTCACATAGCGTTAGTGCAGCATGTGTGTGAGGGCCGTACTATTTTTTTAGGATTTATTTTATTTTCCAGCGATGAATGTATATGCTTTTCATTTTCAATGTATAATTTAGTTTTTGAATCTAATGTTAAAGTTGGGTGTTTGTCATGAAATTTCTCTCTTGAATGCTCGGAAAATAGCTGTATTTTAATATTATTTATATACTGCTGATAGTTTGAATTAGCTTTTATATTTCTAGTTTTAAATTCTTTTATCATAAACTTTATTATTTTTAAATGTCTATTTTGCAGGGTTTTTTTTTTTTTTTTTTTTTTAGCTTTAATTAAATGTTACATTGTTCAATATAATTAAAATATTCTTTAATAATTTTACTAAACTATTTTATTTTACTTTTTCCATCTCCAATTGCATTAGTGCAGTGCATTCTGTTTAATATTTTAGTTACGAATACAGCACAATTCTAACAAATGCTATTTTTATATTTTATTGACCAATATACCGATATATGACTGATATCAAAATCCTAGCAATTAAAAAAATGAAAGCAGTAAAAACTAAAAGCAGCGTTTTTAAATGCATCGCTTTTTAAAAGATTACTTTTACGGTGTTATTATAGCGTTAATATTTATTTAAAATGCATTAGATGTAAAAAAAAAAAAAAAAAAAAAAAAAAAAAGAAGAGCAAAATTCTCTTGCACAATTGAATATCCAATATGCAATAAATTTATTCTGATACATATATTCTGTTTTGACTACCATAAAGTCTATTTTCAGAGCAAATGCAATAGTTCCCAGAATGCTTTCTAAAGCAAGAAGGGTGTTAAAAAAATGACGGTTGGTTTTAGACGTCGATATCTTTCTCTCGGCAGTCTCTGAGGAAAGTGGGTCAGGACTCGACGGTTCTGCTCATCTGTATAACAGTGTTCCTGTCCTATCTGCCCGAGGCCGGTCAATACTCCAGCTTCTTCCTCTATCTGCAACAGGTACGGCCAGAATCTTTAACTGGCTCTTTAATTAATGGTGTTTACCGGGTCAAGTCTGGTTTAACGAAATCCCGTTAGCGAACAGGACCGTGAAGTTTTATTGTTCGATCCTCTTACGCAGATAATGGGATTTTCACCTGAAAGTGTCGCGGCTTTCATCGCTGTCCTGGGATTGCTGTCTATCGTCGCACAGGTCAGCGTTTTCCCGCCAAAGTCCTTTTATTAATATGCCTTTAATGCGGATCGTGCTGAACGTGGCTTCTCTCGTCTGCAGACTGTAGTATTAAGTTTACTAATGCGTTCCATCGGGAACAAGAACACAATTTTGCTGGGATTGGGATTTCAGATTCTGCAGCTCGCCTGGTACGGGTTCGGATCGGAGCCTTGGTAAGCCCGGCTTTTAATCTCTAAAACCGATAAGCATGAAGAGAAAGATAAACAGGAATGTTCGTTTCTAGCTGAACTGTAGCTTTAAAGGAACACTCCACTTTTTTTGGAAATAGACTCCTCCTCCAATTTAAAATGATTATTTTATTCATTTTTTACCCTTTTTGAATCCATTCAGCCGATCTCTGGGTCCGGCGATAGCACTCTTAGCATAGCTTAGCATAGTCCATTGAATCTGATTAGACCAGTAGCATCGCGTAAAACAAAAATACCAAAGAGTTATTTTTAGTTTCCAAAAAAGTGGAGTGTTCCTTTAAGAATAACGTGCTAACTAATGACTCTTTACTTATGTAACGTTTCCAATCTCCAGGATGATGTGGGCCGCTGGAGCCGTTGCTGCCATGTCTAGTATCACTTTCCCTGCGGTTAGCGCCCTGATTTCCCGCACAGCTGATCCGGATCAACAAGGTTGGTTTACCAGAGTTATATGATGTTACGGATGCAGCGTTGTTTTCTTTTGAGGCTGACCGTAAAGCCCTCGTTTCTGTAGGCGTGGGTCAGGGTATGGTTACGGGAATCCGTGGTCTGTGTAACGGTTTGGGTCCGGCTCTCTACGGTTTCATCTTCTACATCTTTCATGTCGAGTTGGACCAGGTTCCAGACAAAGAACCGGATGTAACGCATCGCCACGATCACCACCAACAGGCAAGTCGCAGCACACCGTTGAGTTTAATTAGCAACGCTCGGGTTTGTTTTAAACGAGGATAAATTAGTTTTTGATAAGACACTAACGTTTCGTTGAAATGCTGAAGGCCAATTCTAAACAACATTGAAGAATAAAATTATAGCATCGATTTTTCATGATATTACTTCAAGCTAGCCTCCAAATCAAGTTGAAAAAATTCAAATCATTCACAAAACCACTTGCAAGGATTTAAGCATTGATTTAAGAGTTTTTTTGCAAGAATGAGATATTGTAAATTGTCCATAAATGTATTAAGTTGTTCATAGAAATAATAATTTAAATCTTTTTTTAGATTTTTTTTTTTGTAATTGTTCAAAGAACTGTTTGTGATAATATGAACCAAACCAGTACTTCATTTTTAAAAATTGCCTGTAGAACAATTCCAGAATTCAAAAACAATTCCTTAAGAAACCATAGCAGTGTGAATAGAAATAGGTCAACAAACTATTTGAAGGAATTTACACGTAAAATGACCGTTTCGTGAAAGAATTAACAGAAATAATACCTGAAGGAATTTTTTTGGAACCAATTTGTAAATTGCTCGTGAAAATGTTCCAATTCAAGTTCGCTTGCATTGTAAAAATTTCAGCCGAGCTCCAATTTTTGTTCTCCAATTCTGTGGAAAAGTTCGAAATTTTTCGGTGCCAATTTTTAAGTTGCGCGCCAGACATTTTGAATGTAAATAAGTAAGTCTTGCGTCGTGTGTTCCTCTCGCAGAGTGCAATAATCCCAGGACCGCCGTTCCTCTTCGGTGCGTGTTCTGTGCTGCTGGCGCTCCTGGTGGCGCTCTTCATTCCCGAACACCCTCACATGGGCGCCCGCGCGGGCAGCTGGAAGAAGCACACGTCGCCCCACGGCCACCCGCACAGTCCCCACCCCCCCGGAGAGGCCAAAGAGCCCCTCCTACAGGACACTAACGTGTGATTGGGAGCTTCGATGTGGCGGAATTGGCCACGCCCCCTATTTCCCGCCGAGGAACGAACTGCGCATGGAGGCTGTTGTCATTTATTGAAACGTAAAGCTATATCGGAGGCGCGGTCAGTCTTGCACCTAGAGCTCTACCTTTCTGCAGAGTTTCGTTTGGATACACCTGAACTTGATAATTAAGGTTTATGGAAATTACGGCAGGAAGGAAGTCTCCATGATTAAGACTGGGCGTCCCTGCTGAATCACCAATAGAGCACCACTTTTTAAAGGAAATGTATATAGAAGAACATATATTTAACGATGGTTCTGTCCAAAGGCACTATTGCAATGGCTTGTATTTATTCTTTTTATCCTTTTCGCCTTTTTTTTTTTTTTTGTTGCTCTGTCTAGGTCTTCATTACCATAGTTCACTCAGGGACATTATCCTGGTCGGGAATGTTTCCGAACACAGTGTGTTCCCCTTATCAGAAGGGCCTAGCGACGACGTACAAACAGAATCCATTGGCGAAACGCAAGCGGTTCGAATTTTTGCAATCGTCCGTCAAAATATGCGAGAGAATTTACGTTGAACAAACTTACGTAAATCATTCGTATAAAAAAAAAAAAAAAAACTTTGGGAAATGATTTACAGCATTTTTCGACTCAACGATTTTTTTTGCAGAAATTCGCTGAGAACAGATGAACGCAAGTCGTTCGTAGAAAAATCGTTCGTGAGAATTTCGACTAAATGCATTTGTGTTCGTAAAATTACTTGCAGTTGTTTTGTGGAACAAATTTAAGTAATTCATTCACAAACTACAAGATGAAGTCGAATAAATTTGAGTAACTAATTCGTATAGCCAAGAATTCGAATAAAAAAAATGGTTTAAGGTGAATCGAATTTGCGTAACTTATTTGTAAAACCGTTCATCGTAATTCGAGATACTTTAAAAACATTTATCCATTTGCATGATTTAGTTCTATCCAATTCGTTTGGAAGATTACTTCGTAAAACCATATTAGTGCTGAACAATTGTATGCAATTTGTTTGTAAAACCATTTATGCGAGTAAAAAAAATATGCAGATTAAAAGCTATTTACTAGAACACAATTTTAAAGTAGAAATTGTTTATACGAGAATTTAAGCGGAGCGATTTTCGTAAGTCATGCATAAAACTATAAATATGCTGCGTTCATGAGATCAAGTTAGTTAGGGAACATCATTTTATGGATTTCTAATGCTTTGACATGGATGGCCTTAACCGTTCGGTTTCAGAGTTCGACAAACGAGCGTCGCAATGGATGATTGTGGTACAGCTTCAAAGTTCCTTTTCGTTTTCTGCTCGCGTTCAAGCTGAAGCCTGTTTTCTGTATACCACTTAAAAACAACAATGGTGCCTTTTCCCAGCTTAAATTGTGTTGTTGACGGAAACCGGCTAATTTAAGCCACGCGCGAGACTCGAGATCCGCTCGGCGGCAGTCTTGCGCAACCGAACTGTCGTACGTAAAATAACTTGTAGAGACTCTAGCTCAGTGAAAGTGAAACACAAGAAGGGTCTTTTGTTAGTCTGGATTCGCTTTCGGCCTTGTCTAGAAACATTCGTATACGAACGTTTACGCAAAACTCTTCGCAAATGCCAACTGATGAAAATACATTGAGAAACAGGAGGTGAAGTTTGCCAGTGGCCTTTTCTATTTTTGTTTTGTTTTGTTTTGGTAGACAGATGAATGGCTCGTTTTAAGAATTGACCAAATGGATGGATATTTTATTGATGCGAGTTAATCTGTAATATTAGTTGTGTGCTTTGATATTTATGAGATGAGATTTCTTGTAAAATATTTCCTTCGTCTCAGAATACAGTGAGTTTTTTTTTTTTTTTTTTTACGTTCTGTGGTTCTGTTGTGCGCGTCTTCATTATAAGTTTTAAACATGGTGTATTTTTTTTTTCCCGAACAATGTAAATATGTCAAAGTATCTAAACATGCATTTCAATAAAATTTAAATATTTTGATGTACGCGCGGTCGTGTTGGTTGTTTTTACACTTAAAGAAAAAAATTTATTTTTTACGTTTGTCATAAATTGAGCTACTGCTGAACAAGCAGCCAAACTGCAATCCACGATAAAACAGATTACAAAGTTTATTATAGTTAACCATAAATACAAAAATATAGAAATGTACACACAATAAATTATATACAGTTTTACACAGCAAACCACACTGTCTCTCTAAAAGTTTGGCAAAAGTTCGTTCGAGATGGTCTTTGCGCAGCGCGATCAACCGAGGAGACAGACTTAAAGGACAAAAACTTAGCACCATTATTACTGATAAATTAGTTCCATGCTAACGCTCAAAAAAACTCGTCGTCAACTATGGAAACCCGTTACGCCGCAAAATAAAGGTAACGACTGTCTCTGCTCATAATTTTTACTTTTTTCCTTGTGATTCTGAGTTTATATTCCACCATTTTGTTGCTTCCACTATGAAACGTAAAAAAAACTAACAAAAGACTTTTTACCTTTCAATGTTTTAGATTTATATTTAACAGAATTCCAAGTTAAAAGTCAGAACCGCAGGATAACTCAGAACTCCTGTCACAGAAAAAGTAAAAGTTGATGATATTATAAAAACAACCGCAATTCGGACCTCAAGATTTAAAACCGCAATTCTTTCTAGATGCCTTTTTTCGTAAAATTGCAGTTTTTTTTTTATTCTGTGGCAATAACCGGTTTCCATGTTAAACGCGTAGAGAAACGAGTTTAAAAATAAAATGTTTTAAATGGAAGACATATTAAACAAACGTGAATATGATCTACAATGGATTTCCATCTCATTGGTGGCGTTGGTTTACTCACAACGTAGTGGTGAATAGAGTCTAAACTGCTGCTCGTGGTCATCCTGGGAAATACGCGGACGCCGTTGGTTTCGCTCCAGCCGTGTTCAAAGGCTTAGGGACTTCTGCAGGTAGATGTATTACGTAGTAGTTATTAAAAAGGTCAAGAAATTAGGAATAAGTAGGGGAAATCTTTGCGTGGCTTGCCTCTGTTGAGATGCATGCTGGGTAGAAGGCCACGGAGAGGAATGCTGTCATCTCTTCTCTCAAAGTACTTGGAGTCCAGACCAACAGGTTCTCCGCTGTTGACACCAGAGATAGGATCTCACCAAAGGCTTCTTTACAGAGAATCAAAGGATTGAAAGAGGAACTTACTTCTCTTTATGGGCGGGCTGGGAGAGAGCGGTGGGACTAACATCTGCTGACGAAGATTTCACACTCATGGGGTTAAACTGGACCTACAAAAAATTTAAAGAATTCAGCAGTGTTTTGACTCATTAAGACAAATACACACACACGTATTATTATTATTATTATTTTTTTAATGATAAATTAATTTGTATAAATTTAGTAGGAAAGTAATTGTTCTTTTCACAATTTTATATATATATATATATATATATATATATATATATATATATATATATTTTTTTATTATTTAGCAAATGTATTACTCACATAAAACTGGTGACAAACAAACTGAATTTTTATAAAACATACCAAAACACATATGCAAATGTTTTTGGAAAATGTAGAATATTTTATTTATCGTTATATATATATATATATATATTTTTTTTTAAGTGTGTTAAAATAATGTCTTATACTAATATGTAAAAACAAAAATCTTTGTATAAATACATTTTTTTTTAGATTTTTTTTGGGGTGCTATATGTATTAAACATCTTCGTTCAGCCCCAGAGAGGCGTCAATCAACATGAGCAGCAAAAAAAAAAAAAAAAAAAAAAGTTCCTGCTCCTGCCACAAATCAGAGCTCTGTAGTACAAGGGTTAACTGCCAAAAAGGTTATTATAGCAACTGCAGAAAATAAAACACTATGAATTTAAAGCATTAGAAATTATTTTTTAAATTAAAATAAAATAGGACAAAATAATTAAAACAGTGTGGACGAACGGTGCTAAAGTTTGGAAAAAAAAAAAAACACTAAAAGAATTGTGTTCAGTGTGAGCAGAGACATGCAAACTAGAGAAAAAAGCTAATAATAACATAGGGAAAAAAAGATGACATAAAAGAAGAGAGGAGACGAGGCCTGCCTTTGGTCCAGACGTCTGATTGTGTGCTGACAGGACAGAGCGAGGTCCTGAGCTCACGCAGGAAAGAGGAAGAGGATATTTGGAGTTAATCGTAGAGGTGATGGGGAAGCCCTGTCCCAAAGACGAGGGGAAGCCTTTGCTATCAAGCTAGAGAAGACAAGATGGCCTACATCACTTTAAAAGTCTAATCTTACATGCAAACAATCAAACTGACATGTCATGCAAGACGGCGATTAATTACCATATTGTGAGGAACACTTCCTGTTCTCAGAGCCGCGGCGGGAGTCTCGAACACTCCTAACGTTTCCTGTTTCCGAGAGAGCTGGTTCTCATTCAGCTGCTTGTTCAGCCACGTTATAACTGAAGAACACAAATTACAAATTACAATCAAACCGTCTATAGATCCATTTAAAGGACATATTTATGCATGCGTGTGTTTTAAAGAGCTTATTTTCAAAAATATTTTTTTCATTTGGGCATTCCAAATAATCTCAATCAAAATGCAGTTGAGTTATATATATATATATATATATATATATATATATATATATATATATATATATATATATATATATATATATATATATATATATATATATATATATATATATATATATATATATATATATATATATATATATATATGTATATATATGTATATATATATATATATATATATATATATATATATATATATATATGTGTGTGTGTGTGTGTAATGTGTTATATATATAGCAAACAAACAAAAAATACCAACATGATTAAAAAAACTTTTTGCTAATAGACTCTTCAAATATATGCACATTGCGTAAAAACGCAGTAAAATATAATAAATATAATTAAAAAAGACAATAAAACAATAGAAGGATCAAAATTATGTACATTACGTAAAGTCTATAAATATAGATAAAAAAATAAAGATTTCTATTTGTTCTAAGTTATAATAGTAATATTTAGAACAACCAAAAAGGTCAGCAAATAAATGAACGCATAATGAAAATAGAAATAAATAGAATGAGAAAGAATAAAAAAAAAAAAACAGAGCATAACACACAAACATAAGAAATGCAAATATACATAAATATATATTTTAAATGATTTTATATTTAAAAGGAGTTAATTATGTAAATGTAAACTATATAAATAAAATAGAAAAAATGAAATATATGAAATAGAAAATCATGTAAACGGAAAAATAAATGCACAGAAATAAAAGGAAATAAAACGAAAGGGCAAATAAAAAAAATAACCCAAATCAACTAACTTAAAAGTCCTCACCGTTCTCATTGGTTTTTAACACTTCCCTGCTCTCGTCCAGTTTCTGAACCGCAGCGTCCAACTGTTCCTTCACTTTTATTACCTGAAGCAGAAGACCATGCTGTCAACCAGAAGGTGTGTGTGTGTGTGTGTGTGTGTAGTCAGGACGGTGTGTGTGGATGAGGTACCTCGTCCTCTTTCTGCCGGAGCCGTTGTTGGGCGTCCTGCAGCTCTCTCTGCTCCCGCTGCAGTCGCTCGGTGGTCTCCTGCAGGATCTTCTCCTGAGACACCGTCACGCTGTTCTTCACCTTGATCTTCCCCACCAGCGCCTTCAGATCGCCCTGCAGCTTCTTGATGATGCCGTTCGCCTGAGAAGGTACGCATTAGTCTACACTCGAAAATAGAAATAATTTACGTCTAAAAATCGCCGCAAACCTTGATGAGCTCCTCCGACAGGGACTTCACCGTGGCCTCCAGCTTGCCGATCTGAACCTGCTTGCTTTCAACATTTCCTTCCACAGAGTTCTAGCCACGAAGAAGCAAGATAAAATCAATACAACGACATCCATTTACATTTATTTTTAGCGCTGGGCAAAGTACAAAATGTTACGTGAAAAAGGATGTATTCTGCTTTAAACGGCACGCTTTCACTCCAAATAATTACTTTTCATTTAAGCTTTACATTCTAGGTTTTACCGATTTTTAGGTGCTCATTAAAACGCAGTAAAATTTAATATGCTTCCTTATCGTTTGATATATTTTAACATGCGCGAGTCAGAATAAGCCTGTTGTTTGAATTTTAATAAATATTGCATTACAATGAACGACAACGTCAGACAGACGTCAACCCAATTTTGACTTTTTAATTCTCCAAAACCTTTAAATTAGATATTTTAAATTTACATTTAATGTGCTTTCTATGAACATAAAATCACTTTTGGGAAGTTATTTTGAAGCGGACGTCTTAATGTCTTTGACCCATACATAAACACACACACACACACACACACACACACACACACACACACACACACACACACGTATAACATATGTAAGAAAAATATATTTAAATGCAAATTAAATGACTAAACATATACTGTATGTGCGTGTACTGGTATACAGATGTGAATGACGGTCACCTTCTGCTGCTGCGTGGCCTCCAGCACTTCTTTGGTGCGCAGCACGAGCTGGTCTTTATCTTTGATCTCCTGCTCGAAGACGGCCACTCGCGTCTGCAGCTGGTTCACCAGGCGCTCTTTCTCGTGGCATTCGGCATCGAGGGCGCCGTTCTCTCTCCTGAGCGACAGGACCTGCTGCTTCGACCGCTGACACTCCTGGACAGACGCAAGGGAAAACGTCAGGATCCTTGCGATTCTCAGAGCGCGCGCTGCTGAATAAATCTCGCACCTCTTCCAGGCTGGCCAGCTTGGCTTTGAGGTCTCGGATGGTGGAGTCGCTCTTGTATTTCTTGTCGGTGAGCTCTCTGTTGGCCGTCTCCAGCTCGGAGACTTTGGTTTGGAGCTGCTGGGTGCTTCTGTGATGAGACGACTCGAGCTCCTGACGCAGCTGATCGTTCTGCTGCTGCAGACGGGCTTGGGTCTGTTCAACACGACCAAAACAACCAGTGCAGCAAGACTGTTATATGTTATACCATATAAATAAAAGCATGTACAGACACCATGTATTTTGAACATTTACGCCTATTTATATTAAAAATAAATGTATTTAAAATAAAATATTTTTCTGAAATGTGTATGTGCATGCGTGTATATTTGTATATACAGATATTTACACAATACTCTTTTTTTAATTATGTAAAATGTATTTAAATACATTATTTAAACAATCTTATTTTCGATGCAATTCACCGATTAATCGTTTGACAGCACAAAGTTTTATACACACACACACACACATATATATACATATGAAAAACAATAGTTGAAAATTTATATAAAGTTTTATAAACTAAGATTTAAAAAAATGTATATAAAAAATGATTATTATACATCAAGAACGAAAAAATTACTGAATAAAATTACTAAACTAAAAATATGAAAAAAAAAATTTTTATATATATATATATATATATATATATATATATATATATATATATATATATATATATATATATATATATATATATATATATATATGAGAGAGAGAGACCAAACTAAATGACAAAAAAAAAAAAAAAAAAACCCTTAAGATACATTCAAAAACAGAAACAAAATGAATTCAATAAATTAAAATATCTAAAAGAAGAAAAACAACGGATTAACCTAAACTTTACTGAAGAACACGATAAATACAAAAAAGAAAAAAAATATATATATATATATATATATATATATATATATATATATATATATATATATATATATATATATATATATATATATATATATATATATATATATATATAAAAAAAAATGAATACAACCAATAAATACGATTGATTGACTGATAGATGCTGAATTCAATGCCCATGTCTGTGAATGCTGATTTACCTCGAGAGCTTTTTCTCGCTCAGCTGTGAGATCTTGCATGTGTCTGCTGGACAGAGAGGTCGTTTGTGACGTCCATTCAGATCGCAGTTTGTCCAGCTCGCGACTTTTCTCAGACAGGGTCTGGAGGATGAATAAAATAAAATGAATTTAAAAAAAAAAAAAAAAAGTATACAATAATAAGTTCATCTGGAGAGAAATCTTAAATGAGGCTTACTTGCTGCGCATAATTTAGCTGTCTGGTCAGATCTTCCTCGGTCTTTCTCAGCTTTTGTTCCAACCCCTGCTTTTCCTCCTGTAAAAATACAAAAGAAGTATTCAAGACTCACTTATTAGAAATAAGCACAATTACACACATTCTCTTCGCAGTCCACGTCCGTGACGGGTCTCACCTTAACGCTGGACAGACAGATGGCCAGATACTTCTTAATATCCGTATCAGATCCCGGCAGCAGTTTCAGAGAGAGATGTGTGAGGTGCTTAAAAGCGTTCGTCTCCACGATGTTAAGGTTCGAAGGACTGTGATCAAACGCCGATGAAGCAGACGTGAGCTGCAAGAGAAACCTGAACACAACCAGAAAGGCGTCGCACGACCAATGCGCAATAGCAGGAGATATCAATGCGAAAATATCCAGATGACCTCTCACCGTGGGTTTTCTTTGTCCTGTTCGGAGATGCACTGCTCGAGCAAGTCGATAAATTTTTGCGGGAATGATGTGAAGTCTATTAAAAGCCCTTGTTGTACCTTTAAACTGAGAAGGAAAGCAAATACAGGACAATACATTGACAACTGCACACCAAAGTCAATTATTTAAATAAATACAGACCAATATTATACAAAAAAGGACCACAATACCTCTGAAAATCATCTTCTGATATGACAAGGTTGTATAAAAAATAAAGATCAGTATCATCCGTCAACCGTACAACCAAATCCTGTGGATAAAACCAAAAAATTAAAGTCTAAATACCACAAAAAGTGATTTAAATACATAAACAGTGCAGTTTAAATGATAATTTCTCACCTTTCTATGAACAGGATTTGATGAAGACTGCAGTTCAATGCTTATACGAATGACTGAACGTCTGGGATTTAAAAAAAGCATAATAAATAATCATTTTGAGCTTAGGAGCCTCTAAAAACAAAAATGTTAGGACATTTAACGAATTAACAAACCCGAAACACACATTTAGGTCGTATTTACGTTTAAAACGCAGACCCATACAATCGGTTTTTACCTCTCATCGGTATCTTTATTCTTCACGAAGACCTGTAACCTCTTGTTAAAAAGTAATTCCGTCATTTCGAGTTCATATAATAACCCCCAAATCGATATCAATCATAAGAAAATAGCCGTTTATTCGTGTTTTTTTGAACGCTGGAGGAAGAATCATTTGCTGGTTTGTTTTTTCGCGCTTCGCTCCCGCGTTTGTCCGTTTCTCACCGGATGTGACGAGCGCCTCAACCCAATCACACCCATGAGCTTTTTTTCAGCACGTTTACGTTTTAACGCCACTAGAAAACAAATCCAAAACCTCCGGGTTGCGTTTAATCTCAACCTGTGTTTTTTTAAGCGAGATAAAATTAAAAATATTTTCTGTTAGGGTTCACCGGCGCGCGTTGTGATTGGTCGAGAGGCAAGCGTCAAACGTCTACGCGGAGTGGGCGGGGCGTGCAGGAGTTTTGAACATGGCGGTGAGTAGAGCGAACGTTTCCTCACCGTTCACTTTATTATAAAACGCTTGTATAAAAGCTTGGCGTTTGCAAACGAACACATACAAACACAGACACGTCTCGTGTGCTCTTAAGGTTTAATTTCACACACTAGAGCCAGCTGGTTATAGCAAATGCGATGTTGTGTATTATTGCGCTAAGCTACATTGTCTGATGCGTGTTATACAGGCCTGCGGTATAATGTATAACCCGTGGTACTGATTTTCAGGATAAAGAGAAGAAAAAGAAGGAGAGCATTTTTGATTTGTCGAAATATATCGACAAACATATAAGAGTGAAGTTCCAAGGCGGACGTGAAGGTGAGACAGTTACTCCACGAGATACATTAGCAGATTAAATTAATACTTTGTAGTCTGATTAATTAAGTAATGTTGAATTTAACATTCATTGCTTTCTGTTTTCAGCAAGCGGGGTCTTAAAAGGTTTCGACCCGCTGTTGAATCTCGTGTTGGATGGCACCATTGAATACATGCGAGGTAAAATCTGATGATAAAATTTATTTGTGAAAATTATTTCATTAAATATGATAACATTTTCATCATTTATGCGTTTATTATAATCAAATGTTTTATAAAATGTAATTTTATTACTCATCTTTTATATGGCCGAGCGTGATTTCTGGTTGCGTCCTTTTAACGCAGATCCTGATGATCAGTATAAACTGACTGAAGACACCAGGCAGCTCGGTTTGGTCGTATGTCGAGGGACGTCCGTCGTACTGATCTGTCCACAGGACGGGATGGAGGCCATTCCCAACCCTTTCATTCAACAGCAAGACGGATAATATTCGTCTGCTTTTTTTTTTTTTTTCTTTCTTGCATTGTGTAGATGTCCTGTGAAGAAAATAGATGGTTTTCGTTCGCTCTGAAATAATGAAAAAATACATTTTGTATTTAGACTCAGGATAAATGTGTTTGGTTGGGTTTTCCGTGCTTATTACGGTTTGAATTATAAGGCATGTTTTCTGTTCATGAAAAAAAAAATGAGTGCGTGATGCTGCCCGAGTTCTTTCAGTGTTGTTTTATTCGTTCGGACGTTAATAAAACACCCGGGATGGACACGTTTTTCTAAATCGAGCAAAAACAACGATTATGCCTGCACCTCGAAGGGCGGATCCCGCGGGATTACGCTTGCACACACACACACACACACACACACACACACACACGCGCGGTTGAACTTTTGGCAAGCTCGCAGTCAACGTCTTTGCAATGGAAACTGTATTTTGCAGGTCTTCGGTTCCGTGACGCCTTGGGAAAACATTTTTGTTTGCCTTTGTGGTGTTGTCCCCTCTGTTTTACACTCGCAAACCTAATTCGTAGGATTAAACGCTCCGTTTTGGACCCTTCCCCGTTTGGGAGAATGATTTTCTTACTTTTGTCAAAAGCACGCGTGCGCTGTGTGAACGGGTGCCGTCACCAAAACGATTCCAACAATGTTGTTTCACTCTGCGTTTATCATTACGTTTGTGGTGTGGATTTTTACAAATGATATCGTTATCATGCTTAACGTCTTGAAAGACGACAAACCAAGTGTTTCTCAAAAACAAGTCCATCATTAAGGTGTTTTAACTGTAATCCACCTTTCTAGTGAGAAAAGTAATCTGCTGTTGTCTTTTCAAATCAAAACCTCCAAACCTATTTGTTTAGAATTGTTTTTGTTCTAAAATCTCATTTATCTCAATACTTTTTTTCATTGGAGAAAGCAATATTATGCATAGCGAACTTGTTTTTGATGATAGACTTGTTTCTTACAAACGTGCAGCTTTTCGCTTCGCAAGATATTAACTCATCGACAAGAGTCGGGTTATCGTGATGCTTTTTTTCCAGCTGTTTCTGACGGCACCCATTCACCGCAGAGGATCCGTTGGCGAGTTGACTCCGGATCTAACGAAGAAGCAAGCCCACCTGCATCTCGGGATGGACTGAGCATGCGAACATTTTCTTTTTTGAGCAAACGGTTTCTTTAAAATGAATCAGACCTGCTCTCGCATGCACTCGATCATGTCTGTCTATAACCTTCGCTAAAAGCTTGAAACGAGGGTTTTTCCACCAAGAAGAGAGCTTTTTTTTTTGATGGATATCAGATTGAGATTAGCCATTCATGCTTCTTAGCACAGCCACAAAGCCCTGCTTGTAAACTCTCAGGATTGACTTTAGGCGGGAAACGGCGTGTGCATCAGTATACTAGTGGGATCCAGGATAGTTTCCACTCTGATATTTAATGCAATACGTGTGTGGTAATCGAGATTTGTTGGTCCCTCCGTTCGCGATGGCAGTTTTCTAGCGGTTATGAATGAAAGGCTCAGTGTGTCTTGCCTCGCTGGTGCTCTTTTGAACAGCAGGACTTTCCAGATTTAATCAGTGCACACTGGCACCCAAGTCTGGGCTTTATTGGGTAACACGGTTATAGTGGTTCAGGGGCTGTTAACTGATGGTTAACTTTAGAGGGGTCTGTAAGAGGAGCTGCTGTCTGAAGCCACGCCAACTCTTAATACTATTCCAGGTCAGTAGAAGTCTGAGGAGCGCGGCAAGTTGCATTTCACGCGTTTTATTTTGCACAGTAGATTAAATCTATGAGGTAAAAAAAGGGGAATAGTGAGGTTTGAAGGGAAAAAAAGTAATAATAAAAATGGATATATAAATAATAAATAACATTTGACAAAAAGATGAGCTAAAATAGGCTACATTTTAGAAATATGGGAAAACATCAATGTATGTTAAAATAAGATATATATACTGTGTGTATATATATATATATATATATATATATATATATATATATATATATATATATATAAAAGAAACTGCTAAAAAGGAAATAAAAATATATAAGCTATAAGAATAAACATAAACAACAATAGATGTATCAGAAGTAGGTTTTTAGCAATACATTTTACGAATTAAAAGATATTATTATTATAAAGAAATTATAACAAGTAATATAAAAGATACAAATAAGGACATAAACAGAGAAGAGAAAATTACATGAATCATTTGATGATAGATAGATAAATAGAAGCTAAAATTGAAGAATAAGCTTCCGGTTTTGTTTTACATTTTAAAAATGCATAATAAAAATGAATCTATAAATAAAAATAACATTTGGCAAAAAGATTTATTAGCTAAAATAGGCTACACTCTATAGACATAGGAAAACATCAACGTGTGCTAAGTTATACACAAATATATATATATATATATATATATATATATATATATATATATATATATATATATATATATATATATATATATATATAGCTTGTTTTATTATATATTGATAAAGAGAAGAGAAAATGACATGAAGCATTTGATTGATAGATAGATAGATAGATAGATAGATAGATAGATAGATAGATAGATAGATAGATAGATAGATAGATAGCTTCTGGTTTTGTGTTGCATTTTTAACCCCCATTTAACTCCACCTTAAAACAGCAACTGTTATTCCTCTAAATCCTTTAGAAGTCTTAAAGTAACGTTGTGAGAAATATTTGTGGATCTTGTACAAAAACAACAGTTTTATCCCGACGACTCATCACCGACCAATCAAACACGAGATCCCGCCCTCACCTGTTCGAAGCCCCGCCCACCGGCAAGCCTACCGCATAACAGTGCCGCATTCTATATAGTCTCCAAACGTATCGTGAGGTTTACTCGGACGTCAACATAAAGATCGGGTGCCTCAGAGACCAGATGCTGTCTGAAACGGTGAGCAACAATCTATTCAACACCACTTAATTAATTATTAGTGCGTGAACTGTGCCAGAAGTTATAAACACACCTATTACTTGTATCGAGTTCCTCAGAAAAGTCCTCCAACTGTAAAGTCAGGTAAAATATATTTTGATCATTTTCCAAACGAAACTATTAATGCATTATGTGATTGATCTATTTCATTTTTCTATCGTTATGCATGCTCATAAATTTTTAAATGGCATATATAGGGAATAATTGTACATTCATACAATTTTTATCATGCATTTTTTTGTATTTGTTGTGATCTGAAATAATAAGTACTTAATCTTTATATATAATATTTTTCTTTTCAAATATTTGATTGTATTCTAGATTAATTGAAGTATATTGTATCGCTTGCTCAAGCTGTATGCCAAAACTCGCCTTTTTATTTGATACTGCTGCATTGTTGTCGGCAAGCATGCAAATAATAGTTTTAATCAGCATTTATCATCTATTTGACATCAATGCATGTAATGAGATAGTTGTTGAGGCATTCACGACCCTGAAGTGAAAAGTAACTATATCGATATATTCAGGAGCAGCAAGCTTCGTATTTCTGTTTTATAACATTTCTGACTCGAAAGAGGTTTGTTTTGGTTTCTCTGAACCACTCCTAGCATTGTCTCTTTCTATGGCTGGTGAAATAATACTTTGGCGTCCCACGAGATGATTTTCAATGTCGGCACCCGAAGGACTCACATTTGCTTTTGAGCTCTCAAAAACACAGTCCTGTTTTTACCCTGTCATCTGTCTGTATTTCTTACCTCCGTGTGTTCTCGTGTTTTACAGTTTGGATGTCCAGGTTGTGTTGCAGGTCTTTGTATAGACTGAAATGGAGAAGAAAGACTTGAATAAGTGGCCCGAGGGTGATCCACGGCCAGCGTACCTCTCCACTTGCAAATGTATGACTTTAGCTGCCGTACTGATTCTTCTCATTATCGGGGCGGCTGTGGGATTTATGACAGGTGAACTCAATTCATTTTATTCTTAGTCATTTGTGCAAAGTATCAAAATATTATGATACCGATGGAAACTTGAACCGATCCGGTTTTCCCCGTTTAGCTTACTTAATACAGGAGGAACATTATTTCATGGAGACCGTGGAACTGGAAGGTCTCAATTATGATGCAGATCTGCGAGATAAAACATCGGGATTCTATGTAGTTCTGACCGCGACTCTGAAAGCAAAGGTACGACCAATAGATATGAATGTTAATGCGCACAGTCTATTAGTTTTGTTCAAAACAATTCAATGCAGATGTGAGAGAGTTTTGGTGTCTTCACGGTTTTATAGATCATGAATATCTTTAGCGCCTCTGCAGCAGCAAGTCACTTTACTGAATGCCAGATAATTGCATACGGGTAAGTACCGTCCTTACGTGCCATGTTTTAACAGAAAATTTGTACTTGAAACTGTACTTAGATGTCCAAGATGTAGATGAAGTGAAGATGTAAATGGGTGCCGTTAGAATGAGAGTCCAAACAGCTGATAAAGGCATCACAATAATCTGCCATCACACTTTCACTGGAAAAAGCATTATTGTGGATTAGGTACTGTTATTTCATCCCGAGCGATGAATTAAAGTTAAAATGCTTGAACGATGGATTCGTTTCTTATAAACTGATGGGTTGGAGTAGTGTGGATTACTTCTAGATTATTGTGATGTCTTTATCAGCTGTTTGGACTCTGGTGGCACCCATTCACTACAGATGATCTATTGGCGAGCAAGTGAAATAGTGCTACATTTCCTCAAATCTGTTCCGATGAAGAAACAGCTTTGACGGCCTGAGGCCTGTTCCTTTGACACGGTGGGAAATTATGGTATTTGTATTTGAGTCTGTGATGTCTTTCAGGAATGCCAACACAAATGTTTTGACCACGCTACGTTTGGTCTTCCGGGTCTCTCAAATCCAGGGGTATACGGAGAGATTTGTTCAAGACCTCCTCCGCTCTGGATTTAAGGCCATGTTGAATGGAAAACCCATTGTTATCCCAAATTATGGCCAGATCTCTAGCATCGTCCTTCTCGGTGTGCAAGTTTCCTTTTTTGCTCTTAAAAACAAGTAAAAAAATTACATTTCAATCTTATCTCACTATCTCAATAATAATGTTATTTTCATCTATTTTATAATTCCAGGAGCAAGTGGAAAGTCGTTCTATGAAATTGGGAATGACATAAGTAAGATAATATATTATTGGTCGTATTCGAAGATTTGTTTATTGTAAACTCAGTGCTCAGATTTTTTTATTCTTTATGATAGGTAAATGTCCCGAGAACACATTCACTTGTGACAATGGCGAGTGCATCACAAAAATAAATCCAGAATGTGACTCTATAAACGACTGTGTTGATGGTTCAGATGAAGCCTCTTGCTGTAAGTGTCACCATCTTGCTACTTAGTTCCCTTTTTGTAAGTTTAAGAACAATTTTATTTTTGCTTTAAGTGAAGGACTTAATTGATGACGTTAGTATCAAAATAGTTAAAAGGAGTGGAACATGTATTTGTAGTTGTGCGTGTTCAGGCAAATATCACTGAGGTTAGTGATTTGAACAAACCACAAATCCCAATTAAACATATGTAATATTGGTACACATTTTAATGATATGTCAAATTGTGCAGCATGATGAAAGAATGTGCGCTATTAGTCTTCTATGGATTTCTACCCAATCAACAGAAACACTGGCAAAAAAAACTTAAATATAAGATGTACACAATCAATATCTAGAGACAACACTTCCACAGAGACCAGAAACCACCTGTAAACCCACCTGAACAGCCAAGAAATATCCTAGAATACCCTTGGAAATGCATGCTAAAGGCACCAGAAACACATTAGAAATGTAGTGGCTAGTTCTTTAATTGTTGACCACTGTTTCTCTTGCAGCCTGTGGAACCCGTCCAGCCATGGCTAACCGTATTGTGGGTGGTGAAAACACCCGTCACGGGGAGGTACCCTGGCAGGTCAGTCTGCGACTACGTGGCCGCCATACCTGCGGAGCTTCCATCGTCAACAATCACTGGCTCGTCAGCGCCGCCCACTGTTTTGAAATGTGAGGAATCATTCTTGTAGACTCTTCATCAGCCCCTCACTAGACACCAATGTACAGTATATCTAAATATGACTTCTTATATGCCAAAGAGAAAACAACCCGAAAGATTGGACGGCTCTTGTGGGAGCCAATCTAGTCAGTGGGGAAGAGGGTGACGCCACTATAATAAACATCAAGTCCCTGGTCGTGTCTCCAAGATACGATCCAATGACCACTGACAGCGATGTGACCGTGCTGGAGTTGGAAACACCGCTGACGTTCAGCTCTTATGTTCAGCCAGTCTGTATCCCATCATCCTCTCATATTTTCAGTCCTGGGCAAAACTGCATCGTCTCTGGCTGGGGAGCTCTTAATCAGTACACAAGTGAGTATGTGGGATTTTGCGGAAAGCATCTGATTATACTTTAGCTTGAATTTGTTGAGTTTAAATCAGATGCACTTGGTCACTTTTTTCTTGACTAAGTTATTAGTCTTAATAAGATTCTGTGAAGACCGGCTGCCTGTGACTACTTTTAAGACTACATCTCTTTGTCCCGAGCAGATGAGGTGCCTTCAACATTACAGAAGGCAATTGTAAAGATCATTGACTCAAAAGTTTGCAACAAGTCAACTGTATACAGAGGTGCACTTACTCAAAATATGATGTGTGCTGGATTTCTTCAAGGAAAGGTGGACTCTTGTCAGGTAAGGGTGCTAGTAAGAATGCTTGATTAAAAACAGTTTTAAACTTCTTAAAATGTGTTTTGTCCTTCAGGGAGATTCTGGAGGCCCTCTTGTATGCGAGACGTCACCTGGACGCTTTTTCTTAGCTGGCGTGGTGAGCTGGGGAGTGGGATGCGCGCAGATAAACAAGCCTGGAGTCTATTCCCGCGTTACCAAGCTCCGCAACTGGATTCTGAGCTACACCAACACTGCACCAACAATCCCAGTCGCCTCCACTGTACCTAGTGTCACAAACACTACAGTTCACATTGCCCAAGTTATGAGCCCATCCTCTGAACAAGTCAGTAATGATTATTACTCATCTCCTGGGAACTGCAGTGGAAATTATAACTGTGGTGGAAACATGTGCATCAGCAAGACAAACCCAGAGTGTGACAGAGTCATTGACTGCCCCAATGAGGCTGACGAGAAAAACTGTGGTAAATAATCTCTATCCATATTCTTAGTCTCTAGGATCCATCTACCTTACTGGAAAGTTTAGCTCCAAACCTAAAGAAACACACCTGAACAGAAACACTTAATAATTACAAAAAGGCGTGACGGAGCAGGGTTCAAACTGAACTTTGCAGGCAGGCACCAGAGTTGATCCGAGGATTGGGCACCCCTGCTGTACAATAATTGCTCTTGTTTGCACTAACGTTAATGTAATTTTAACTAGCCAGGTAAGGTGCCATAAATAGCTTTACATAAAGGAAAGAAGGGTAGATATATAGTCCATACAAAAGGTTGTACTGTTGCCAATTTTATTAACTTTTTTTTTCAGAATAGCATATTTTCAACATTGTGTTGCCTAATTAACACCAAATTGCACAACTGCACAACCCAACAGATTATACATCCATCCCTCACAGCCTTAATTTAATAGGTTTAAAACAATGGGTTCTCAGCTATGGCCCTTGAGGTCCAATACATAGTTTAGTGCCAACCTTAATCATCCACACCTGATCAAATTAACCAAGGTCTTCTTCATAATATTAATTATGAAGTTTACTGGCAGGTGAGCTTGATCAAGGTTGGAGCTAAACTCTGAAAAAATGGACAACGAGGGCCAGAGTTGAGAACCCCTTGTGTAAAGGTAAATATTGTAATCTACCCTTACTAAAATACACTGAACTAGCATGAAGAGCAAGATAAAAGTGTCACATAATTACTTCGTAGACTGTGGGAATCGTCCAGCTATGGGCCAGGAGAGGATTATTGGTGGTGTCACTGCCCTTCGTGGTGAATGGCCATGGATAGGCAGTTTGCAATACCAACGCACTCACCGCTGTGGAGCTACACTCATCCACTGCAAATGGCTCCTGACTGCAGCTCACTGCTTCAGAGGGTACCCAACATGCTCTACTGGACAGGGTTGAACAGGGAAGATTTAAGGCCTGTTCACACCAAGCACAATATTGATAAAGATACAGTTTTAAAAATTCTTCATGTTAAAGAATAGCAAGAGTCCACACCGCTATATAAACTATATAAACAATGAACAATATAAGCATTGACAGCCAAGCAGAATATTGTTAACTGGTGTGGATGAAAATATTTATCATTATCTTTATAGTAATCATGCTTGATGTGAATGGGCCTTTAGTGTTTATTTTGTGTTTTCATTAATAGTGACCAGAACCCTGCCAGCTGGACGGTAAGTCTTGGCTCTGTCCTTTGGTCTGGAGTGGGTGCTCTGGTGATTCCAGTACAAAGGGTCATCCCTCATCCTGCTTTCAATGGTAGCACCATGGACTTCGATGTGGCCCTGCTGGAACTCTCCATTCCAGCCCCCAAGTCCTACACCATCCAGACTGTGTGTTTGCCTTCTCCCTGGCATAGCTTCATCAAAAATATGGAATGCTACATCATTGGATGGGGTGCCGTGAGGGAGGACGGTGAGTTTGGGTTTGGTCTAGGTGACCAAAAGAAAACCTTACATCAGCAGTTTTATATCATTTTCATCAAACGTGTTTTAGTGTGGACCTAGTTTCAATTGACCTTAATGCATGGGTAATTCTTAAGCTGTTTTCACAACTTGAGTCAGCAGCAATTAACCACACATTTTACATCTGGAAGGGAAATTTCGAATTTGATTCACCTTAGCAGTCATACATTTTGTAATGGATGTAAACAATCTAATCATCAAATGCTGGCATAGAGGTGGCTAACATCTGTCCTGAAGAGTTCTTTTGCAACCTCAATAAAACTCATCTGCCTTTACCTTTCTAGTAACACTTAGATTAGCGGTCATCAAACTTGATCCTGGAGGTTCTACTCTAACTTGCCTCAAAACATCTGCCTGGAAGTTTTAAGTATGCCCTCCAGGACCAAACTTGGTGACCCCTGACTTGGATCTTAACTAGTTGGTTCAGGTTTGTTTGATCTGAAGTCTACAGAACAGTGGCTCTCAAGAACCCTGCTATATGCTATAAGTAGACTATTCGGGTATCCATCATGGGTATTGTGGGATTCAAATGTGTGAAAAGAACATAAGCTTGACTATTTTTCACCTACTTTATTTTTTTTTCCCAAATAGATATGGACATGGTTGCGACTGCTTTTGTTCGATAAGGTGCGTTCTGATATATGGTCTGTTTATTCTACGTAGGTATGATAACCAATTTGCTGCAGAAAGCACAAGTTAATGTCATTGATCAGCTGGACTGCCAGCAAGCTTACGGTGCTGAGCTCACCAACAACATGATGTGTGCTGGCTCCATGGAAGGAGAAAAGGACACATGTCTGGTGAGTTTCCAGTCAAGAATTAGTTTTTTCAATTTTAAAGAGTTCTGAATTCTACTACTCAAAATAGTGATGCCGCATACTCTTCGCCTTGTAAGAGAAATCCGAATCACTTTTTCTGAAGCACTGCTGCACTTACCCAATGATACTTAATGCTCTAAAAGTCTTTTTTTCCACTTAAAACATCCACCATGCCTCTTAAGCTGATTACGTAACCCAGCCTAATGTAACTCAACCATATCCTTGAGCTTCCAACAGACTTTTGTAAATGTCATACTTTCCATAAAAACACCAATGAAGGCAGTGGTCTTGTCTTTGTCTGCAGGGAGACTCAGGGGGTCCTCTGGTGTGCCGTGAACCCCAGGGCCGGTGGTTTCTGGCTGGGGTGACTAGCTGGGGTCACGGCTGTGGTCGACTTGGCTTCCCAGGAGTTTACATGCAGGTCACGGCTGTCAGAGAATGGATATCTACATACCTCCCTTTTTAAAAATATCCTCCACGTTTCTTACAAATGACGTGCAGTCGTATCTCTCAACTGAAACGAATGCATGAAACTCTGATGGACAACTTTACCAACTGGTTCATACTGTACTGTTAAAATATTTATTTTTGGTATTTATTACCAATGCAATCTGGTGTATGAAGCAGTAGCCCTTGATGTGCTATATCCAGTGAGGCATTAAACCATAAAGCCTCCACTAAATCTGCAGACGTTCTAATGATTCTGAAGGAATTATCAATGGAGATGCTCCTAATTAGTTAGGATACAGATTCTATGACAAAAATCACCATTTATATTACTGGAACACAAAATGGAGGCAATTTGATTGTACTTGGTTGATGCAGAAAGGATTAAATGAAACATTGTATATTACAATGGGAACTTCGATACCATAGTTTATGCCATTAATGGGTTCGTTCGACATTAATAATTCCCCCTCATGTCATTCCAAACCAGTAAGACCTTCGTTCATCTTCAGAACACAAATTCTATAAGATATTTTGGATGAAATCTGACCCTCCATAGACAACACCACACCTTCAGTTTCGAATAAGAGAAAAAAAAATTCCGCAAAAAACAAAAAAACTCAGGCATTCTTCTCCCTTGATTTACGACTTCCACAATTTTGAAGAGTCCTTAAGAACGCATTTGATGTAATCAGCGTTGCTTACGTTTAGGGGGAAAGCGCGTGTATGCGTTGTGATATTCTCTAAAATGGAGGAAGACGTAAAGAGAGAAGAATCGTTGAGTACATGTTTTGATGTTTTTACGACATTTCTGGACTACAGACCATTTTAGTTGTGTTGCTATCTATGGAGGGTCAGACGGTTCTCCGATTTCAGCTAAAATATCTTTATGTTCCAAAGATGAACAAAGATCTTACGAGTTTGGAACGAGTAGTTAATGACAGTATTTTGGGATGAACTAACCCTTCAAGGCCCTGTCCCAGATGGAACACTCTTAAAGACTTACAATAGCCACAGCGTGTGCACGTCTTAAGAAGTTTCTGCGAGTTTTCAAGCGCGTTGCAATTTTCTCTGGAACTGATTTCGAGCTTAGCTACTAACAGCAGATGGCACTGCATGCTACTGGCGACACCTCTACCCAAACGACAAAGTGTCGTCACGAAAAAGTACAGACCGCAAAGGGTTTTGAACGGCATTTGGGACAGGACCTAAACTGTTGCTCCACCATGACTTGACCAGGCTATATCAGAAGACAGTTAAAAATGCGTGCTATAGTGCCCCCGGTGGCAAGGAATGCAACACGTACGTTCATTTGCTTTGTTAGTGTGTTTCGGGCCTAATTTGCACAAACGGTGCTACATCTGTTAACCAATGAAACAATAAACATCAATAAAAAATGGACTAATTATATGGTATTTATTTGCATTTCATAAAAACAGCTTGGTGACAATTACACAGCATCTGTCTGGACATGCTTTGGTGGAGTTTCTCTGTCCAAATCTTTCACAGACTCAACGAAGCAAAGGAAATGGGAAATTTTGACGTGTGTACACAAATTGAACTACAAAGGCTCGCGGCTAAACAGCCCTACTACTGTACTCATGAGACAATGAGACAAACGACACTCCGGGGTTGACAATTGCAGTTTGTTCTTCAGAGTTAAGTAAGAAGGACTGTTTGGCTGCTCCTGGTGAAGAAGCGACAATTACTGCAACAAAGGCGCCCCTGAATTCTCCCCCTCTGGGAGAGCAACTAGGTTTGTGGAACAGAGTCGGTAAAGTGAGCCCTTCCCTCGGGGAATGGAGCAACATCCACCCAATAACAAAAGACAGACAGGTGGTACGCTGAATTCTGATTAGCTGCTTGATAAATGGGTAACGGCAAAAGGGGAGAAATCTGTATTTTGCATTGTTTTTAAAACAAAGTGAAACCTCCGAACGGGAAAGTGGAGCTAAATCCAAACCCGTTCTTTTGTCATCCCAATTCCAGCTATCGTTTTAAGCATAAGCGCTACTACAATTATCAATGCCTTAATCCGAACGTGTCGATTATTAAAGAGCTTTTTTATGTCTTATATAGTCATTTTAACACAAAAAACGTAATGAAAAATGTCCATGTAGAGTCTAAATCCAACCACCTGGTTCCTTCTGTAGCCATCAGCTGTTGTGTGGTAAGAGAGCCAAGTCTATACACCCGTTGTGTATTCGGAGACCAGACACCTCTACCTGAGGACTGAGGTAGTGCCGACTGCCATCTGCACCTCAAATACGTGCCCTTTCCCTCTGTAATCTGGAGTTATACGCGCGGGAGACCGTGTTCCACGCGTCCATATATCGGTCCATGCACATGGCAATGCATTTCTAGGAAAAAACAAAAGGGGATAGGATGGGTTTAGGTGTTATTTCGTCAAACAAACAGGGGTAACGGCATAGGAAGTATCACTCCCACCTGTTCGGAGTTGTCCAATGTGCTTCCTGGCTTGCCAATGCACTTCTTGAAGCATTTATCAGTCATCCTCTGCAACGCGGGACAAATTCTATTAGGTGTAAATCTAGTCTGGTAGTACCGCGTTACCTTTTGGTACTTGTTATACCTTGAAGTAATAATGCAATGCAATATCATACAGTTAAAATAATAATCATTTTTAAAAAAGTGTACTTTGTAACTATTTGTGAAGCGTATTTGCAATTCATGACTTAATTGTTCAAATGTGAAAAATCAAAGTACAAACACGATTGTTTTCTGGTATAATGACTTCAAATTAGTTTTGTTTACAACAAAATCATTATTTACATCACAGTATAGTGATAGCATTACGTTGTAATGTTATGGTATTCTATATAAATATATAGTATTTTAAGGTTTTTGAAAGAACACCATACTATGGTACTGTACTTTTTGTACCGACACAAACACAGTACTTTTTGGAAGCGTACCACATTCATAAACCATGCTGTTTCTATTCAACAGTACTTCAGAAGTACCATGATAGTAACCGATAACCACCATGACATCTGCGTGCTACTCCAAATTATACCATGCTTTTACCACGGTGCATTTCTATTAATCGATTTATTTACCAATATACAATGATAAAATTATGTAACACATTTTTTTATACTTACAAAAACAGCATTTAGCTTCCTAAGAGGTTAAGTCTTACCTGCAGCAGCTCTTGCGCGTTTGCCACAGCAATCTGAACTTTGACCTGCTCCATTATAGTTCCTGTGTCCATTTTACCAGACGAGGAGCCCGAAGAGAAATCTGACCCGAAACTGTCCATTTTACACAACAATAGACCTAATTACAGTGACACACTGGACTAAAGTCAGTGTCGCTTCGGTACATGTGATAAGTGTGCCCTTGAGATGAACCGGAAGCGCTCTGGAGAACATCCTGACCGTTGACTTCAGGGATATGTAGTTTTTATTCACAGCAAAAACCGAAAGAAAAAATAAAACTGAAGCAACTAATTAAATGATGAATTGTAAACCTAAAAAAGTCTAAGTAAAGTAATATGATGTTTAAGTGAAGAAATATTTAAGTGAAGGTGCTATTGGCATAAATTATGATTCTGAACGACGAATCACATTTTTAACAACTTTTAACAACTTGCTATTTGAAAGAGCCAACAGCATTCGCTAAAAATGCAGATATATTTATGTGACTGCAATATTTGCATTTGTATAATTATATCTGCTTATATTAATTTGTGCTTTTCGCGTTAATGCAATATTAGTTTTCGCCATTAGGTGCCGCTACATTCAAACAGGAATATTATTGCTGTGGAGACATCATTTTTCTTTGGGTTATATATATATATATATATATATATATATATATATATATATATATATATATATATATATATATATATATATATACATATACATACATATATATATATATATATATATATATATATATATATATATATATATATATATATATATATATATATATATATATATATATATATATACACATATATATATATATATATATATATATATATATATATATATATATATATATATATATATATATATATATATATATATATATATATATATATATATATATATATATATATATATATATATATATATATATATATATATATGTATATATATATATATATATATATATATATATATATATATATATATATATATATATATATATATATATATATAATTTCTCCTCAGAAATCAGTTGAATAATAAAAAAATAATAATAATAAAATGAATAATTTCTAAACGTGCCTATAGCCCAAACAGGCAGTGGAAGTTAAAGGTATGAAACATGCTAGAAGGATTTCTTTGGGAAAGTCAGATATAATTGGTGTCGAAGACTGTGTAAACAGGCCATTGAGACAGTAACGGCTGTGTTTAAGCTCTAATAACTCTGTTAGACATGAGCACTGAGTGATGGCAGGGGGTCTGACAGTAATGAACAGTCATACAGTGCTCAATTATTCACAGTACAGTACAACAAGCACTTTGAAGGTGAAAGAAAGACGCAAAGAATAACATCACGCGTCTCCCGTCTTCAGAACTGTGTTGGGAAGCAAACATTGCGGATTGATACTAAATACCAGACAGACTCAATAGTGGTATGGTGGTATTAAATTGTAAAATGCTATTGATTTTTTGTATATACAATAAAAAAAAATGTTTTGATTTATAATATTGTACCGTGTAATTTAAGAATACCGTATTAAAAATATTCGCATTGTTCATTAACCGTTATTTTTAGATATTTTTTGCCTTAAAAAAATAATCATCCACCATGCATTGTGTTTCAGTATCAGTCACGCTGACATGTGCACAATCACTCATTCTCCGAAAGACTTCTGATTACTAATAAAACGCGTCCTGAGATCACCTCCTCCGCCAGGATTGGACGTTTCACACGAGGAAGAGGAGGAGCCACTGAGATCCGCGCTACACGCTCACTCGGTAGTAATGTTCCCCAGCAGCGTGTAACAGGCAGACCTCGCAGACTCCAGACCGATCTCCTCTCGAGAAACGTTACCACTGAAACCTTTCGGCGAGACGTCTTAAAGTAACACGCGCCTTCATCGGTCGAATGCATACTTTACAAGTCCGTGCGTGGAAAGGAAATAAGGTAAAGTCATACTGCTTTCCCCCCCCACACTAATTTTGATTGTACGACACAACTTTGCAATGTGTGAACGCGTGTGTGTTGATTGTACTGCTCAGTAGACTTGTCTGGTGAAAATCTGTCACTTTAACCTTAATGGTAAATGAACGCGTTGCGGAATAATGTTAGGACAGCGAATATCATGCACAATTAAGGAAAAATACACAGAATCTGATGTACTTGAATACTTGAACATGTAACTTAAGGTATATGAATGTGAAAAAAACGCACGCGTTGCCATGGTAATCATTAATGCAGAATTTATATATATATATATATATATATATATATATATATATATATATATATATATATATAGTTACTATGGTATTTTATATTTTCCATTGTAAATTGAAGGATCAGTGTGTCTTGGTTGATTCAATTTGTTCTAGTGGGTGCTTAAAGGCTTTAGAAAATTTGGTTGGTTGCCTGTTTTCAGTGAGAATGTATTTTAAAATCCTATTATTTATAACGCAACACAAAAAAGTAGAAATGTTACCATTCCAGCATTTAGTTTCATTCACAATTCACATTCGTATTAGACAGTAAGTTTTCATACCGCTGTTCAGTGTTGGATTGTTTTATGCATAACTAAAATGATAGCTAAGAGCAGTAACTTAATCAGAGATCAAAGAGGAACGCGGTGATTCATTTCCCATGAATCATTAACCCTTGTACTGAAAGGGAGTACAATCTCAAGGTAAACGAAAAGCTGTAATGTTTTATTGCTGTTTAACAAACGATTATGGGTTTACTGCTGTCCAAGGAGATGGTTGGTTCCAAGTGTAATTGCCCTAACTATTATGTATCCACCATCTAATTATATGTTAAAGATTTTTAAACACTGCTGAACAATAGGCCTTCTGAGTACTATCAAATGAATGTCCACGGATGATTTGAGATGGTAATACTTTATCAGAAGGGATGATTTCTTTTTTTTGTCTTTTATCCAGTTTAAAGATGTCTGTCAGTAATCACGAGAACCGAAAGTCGAGGTCAAGCTCTGGGTCCATGAACATCCAGCTGTTCCACAAGACGTCCCATGCAGACAGCCTGCTTACTCAACTCAACCTCCTCCGCAAGCGACGTGTCTTCACGGATGTAGTCCTGCGTGCTGGACATAGAGCATTTCCATGCCACAGAGCTGTTCTGGCTTCATGTAGCCGCTATTTTGAGGCCATGTTCAGTGGTGGCCTAAAAGAGAGTCGAGATGCCGAGGTCAACTTCCACGACTCTCTGCACCCGGAGGTCCTGGAGCTCCTGCTAGACTACGCCTACTCAGCCCGGGTGATCATTAATGAGGAAAATGCAGAGTCCTTGCTGGAGGCTGGCGACATGCTCCAGTTCCACGACATCCGTGACGCCGCCGCAGAATTCCTGGAGAAGAATCTACATCCATCTAACTGCCTCGGAATGATGCTCCTGTCCGATGCTCATCAGTGCCAGAGGCTGTACGAACTTTCCTGGAGAATGTGCCTGGCGAATTTCGCTAATCTGTACCACACCGAAGATTTCCTGAGCCTGCCCAAAGATAAAGTTCAGGAGCTCGTTTTTAGCGAGGAGCTGGAGGTCGAGGACGAAAGTATTGCGTACGAGGCTGTTATCGACTGGGTCAGAGCAGACATCGGAAGGAGGCATCTTGATCTTCCCGACCTTCTGCGCTGTGTTCGACTTGCCTTGCTCCCAGAAACCTACCTGCTGAAGAATGTCGCATCTGAGGAGCTCGTCATGGGACACAAGGTGGGCCGTGAGATTGTGGAAGACGCTGTCCGGTGCAAAATGAAGATCCTGCAGAACGATGGTGTGGTCACAGGGTTCTGCGCCCGACCCCGAAAGGTCAGCCAAGCTCTCCTGCTTCTCGGAGGCCAGACGTTCATGTGCGACAAAGTGTACATGATTGATCACAAGGCAAAGGAGATCACCCCCAAAACTGACCTTCCTAGCCCTCGCAAGGAGTGCAGCGCCTGTGCCATTGGCTGCAAAGTATATGTCACAGGCGGTCGTGGGTCTGAAAACGGGGCTTCGAAAGACGTTTGGGTCTACGACACCTTGCATGACGAATGGTCCAAAGCTGCCCCGATGCTCGTTGCTAGATTCGGACATGGTTCTGCAGAACTTGACCACAGTCTGTATGTAGTAGGTGGGCACACATCCCTCGCGGGGTCGTTCCCTGCGTCCCCGTCTGTGTCTCTTAAACAAGTGGAGCAGTACAACCCCCAGTCCAACAAGTGGACACTAGTCGCCCCTCTTCGAGAGGGCGTGAGCAACGCTGCCGTCGTAGGGGCCAAAAACAAACTCTTTGCCTTCGGAGGGACTAGTGTTAACAGGGACAAGTATCCCAAGGTTCAGTGCTTCGACCCCTGTGAGAACAGGTGGACAGTCCCGGCCACTTGTCCTCAACTCTGGCGTTATACGGCTGCAGCAGTTGTTGGGAACCATGTTGTGGTCATTGGCGGAGACACAGAGTTCTCTGCGAGCTCTGCGTACCGCTTCAACAGCGAGACCTTCCAGTGGACCAAGTTTGGTGATGTGACTTCCAAGAGAATCAGCTGTCATGCTGTGGCATCGGGGAATCGCCTGTATGTGGTTGGGGGCTACTTTGGGGCGCAGAGGTGTAAGACCTTGGACTGCTATGACCCTTCAACGGACTCATGGGACAGCATAACAAGCGTGCCATATTCACTTATCCCAACAGCATTTGTCAGCACCTGGAAGTACCTTCCATCTTGAAAAAAGCACATCTCTGATTTTGTGAGTATTTTCTGGTATTACTGTCCAACTGACAACATTTGCATTGCGAAGCTCTCTCAGATGTATAAAGCAGTGATTTTGTGTGTTGATGAAAAATGCCTACCCGTAATTAGTGCTGTTGGGTGTCAAATAAAGATGAAATGTTCCTTAATAGTTTGAAGAGAATGTGGCAGCACAAATTACAGAGTAAATGCGTCTCTTTGGGGTGTGCAGGCTTTTCCAAATGCTTCCAGCATGAGGAGGATCAGGTTCATGCTTGTAGTTCTGCCTATGGTGAAGACTGCACCATTTTTTTTTACACATTGCTCCACTGAAACAGCGTATGGTTTTGCTTCCCTGGCTTGTTTACAAATCCTCCATCTTTTCTTCTAAATAAATGTCAGGGCTTATTGTTCTCACTAGGGTACACAGTAGCCAGACAGATAACAAACTCAAATAATGGCTGATGATGTTTAGAGAAGGTGTATTTATTTTGAGATTGAGGCCTAATGTTTGGCAGGAAGATTCAAGAACGGAGGCTGGAACTCGTCAGGTGGCATCCACCTCTTTATTTGTTGTAAAACAGGCCTTTGCTTGAAAAATAGCTCTCGCTAGTTCAGCTTCTAAAACGTCTCGTCTTGTTTAGCACACTCGCAGCTTGTTACAGAGGGCTCAGCGCTCACTTAATGGACGGATGCCTAGGGGAACTGCTGTTTGCCCTTCCTCAATAATAAACAGATGGTTTGGGTGGAGACAGGCAGAAGAGAGCCTGCGAGGCCCCAGATCTGCACGGCTGCTGCTGACAAGACTCTTTTATCCTTCTTTGAGAGTGCAGCTCTTTTGAATGTCACAAATTCGCCGTTGATTTTTGCACAGAATAAGCCTTGTCAGAAACGGCATGTGGAATAGGGTGCAGCTATATTTTGCTGCGTTTGGCAGCCAGCAGCTTAAAACTAAAAATACACACCGCTTCAGAAGCCATCATCTCGTAACGGGGCTAGGAAAACAAATAGAGTAAATTTCCTTCTCTTTGATGTCTGCTTTTGCAGACTTCTAGTACGTCTTAAGAATATCCTTTGCACCAAAGGTGTACAGTCTTAGATAATTTCTTACGCCCATTTAAACTAAGATCCTGTTGTCACCGCATATCATTGGAGTGAGTCACTGTTTTACTTTGAGTTGGTGTAGTTAACCATTGAGATATTCACTGGAACGCAGTTTTCTCAATAGACTTTTTACTATCCCAACCTGAGGTAGTTGTCTTTATTTACTCTAACATCCCCATTAAATAATTTGGCACATACAGATTGGTTTCCTATATTGAGGTATGTAGCCTAACACAGCACTGATACCTCAAAGCTAACAGGAATAGCAGCCAAAAAACTCTGCTTAGACAAACTGGGTTATGTTTGAAATGGTCTGCTAGCATACTTGGTATATAGTATGTGTACTTCAACACATGGATTTTAAAACTCTTGTGAATACCGTGCCCCACAATGCCTTTGCTTGATTTGTACTTCCATGGTTACAGATGAATTATATTTCCTGTCTTCAGGCGACTTTAATGTTTTCTAGCTGGCAAGACTAGTAATCCAAACTGTAACTTGAGCACTAGGGAGGAAGTTATCAAGATCTTCTCATTCTTTGGTCTTGCAGAGCAGGCTGTCGTAACTGGCACCCATCCAATATACACCATATGAGTCTCTGTTTGTTGCATGACACACCTGATCTAGGTCAAGGGTCACTCCCTGGCCTTTAGGACGGCTTTATTATCCATGAAGGCGGACCAGAGTGGCCCTGACGGTCGATACTAATGTTTTATTAATGCGCGGCTTTTAAAAAGCCATCCGAAACGCTAACAGAAAGATCCTTTATTCTGGCATCTGCGTCTGGTTTTTCATGCCCGACACGTGCATAAAGTCACCGCGTCCTGCTGAGCCCTCGCGGCGCGCATGGATCTGCATAAAGTTAATGGATTTTTTTTTTTTACTCCTTTGTCCTGGAAGCGGGACCTGCGGAAAGAAATTGAATAATATAAAGGCCTCAAATTGGTTACCAGTCATAAATAGATCAAACGGGTCGTTCAGCTGGAACTCGCTTGGTGTAATTAATCAGAATTGCATAATATTCATACATCAGAGGAGGCGAAAAGGTTGCGATCAGCATACAAACCATCCTTGTTTTTCGAGCCAGGGGCACGCAGATTGAAAAGACCCGTGTTTTCGTTATTTAGGGATCAATTAGAGCTCACTTCTGCGAAGAATTTATGCAAACGAAAATGCCAATGAGATCTAGACTGGTCTAGGCCTGTCACGCTGTGATTTATGTGTTAACCTGCGCACTCTTGCTCATTAGTAAACATTGGCGGAATATTGAGAGGCGGGATATACAGAAAGAAAGGGCGTTTCCTAATAAATAAGGTGCTGATTGGGATTGATCCGTTAGAGGAGCACATCACAGATCAATCAGCACAGTAGTTTACACGGCTGTCATTAATTCACCCCGTGACCCTCATTACAGCTGCTAAAACCATCAGGAAAGAGCTCGAGCCGAACCCCTACGTCACAGTTTTTTTTGACATTGGTGAAGAATGAAGGTTAAAATGAAGATCATTTCTATATAATAGGTTTGAAAACAAAGGTGACATGAATGCAGTAGATACATAAAACCTTGAATGCTAAGGGATAGAGTGCATACTGGCGTAAGTCCTTAAAAACGCAGACAGGAGGGAAACATCCTGTGTGTGATTTACTCACGGCGCGCACAATAAAGAACACAGACGCAGCCGGATCATTTCTATAACGACCAGCGCAATCTACCAAGAGCAGCGCTAATTTCCGCCCGTTATAAGACGCCTTAAATAATGCGCGCAAATGGCAGTGATTTGATGAGCACAAACATTAGAAAACCACGCTGCGTGATTACATGTTTTCTCTCTTCCTCTATAAATTATGCATCTGAAAGGGAAACTTCTAGAAATGTACATCCAATAAGATCACGTGCGAAAATAACTGTCTGTGCCCTTTCAGCGCTAATTCTATAGTAAATACCGCCTTACTATTTTAACGCCAAAAGAGAGTTTGCACTGGCGCAAGCTGTTAGTAAATCAGGTCCTTAAAAGCCAGAAAAGAAAATATGTTTTTTATATATATATATATATATATATATATATATATATATATATATATATATATATTTTAATGTACTAATAAAACATAGTAGTAAGTTTGGAAGAGTAAAGTAAATGCAATAAAGACCAAAAAAAAGAAGGTTTTCAGTTTATGGCTGCGCTAGGTGATGAAAACAAGGCTGTAAAATCTATTAAACACAAGCTGATTGAATCCCGGGCATGCGTTTGGCTCTTTAGGCTCTCGCTTTAATGGAATTTCCAAGGGCTGCGAACTGGGTCAAAGGTCAGCTGTCTCGCTGCCGCTTTGGGACGGTGAGAGCACTGACGCTGATGGACGAGCGCTTACGCCACGCTCAGAAGTTCACTTCACCGCACTTTAAGCATTCATGTGGTTTGCGTAGCGTCGCTTCTCACATCTTAAATTAAAGCGTCTGCCACGTCCCAGAAATAACACGAAGGTATGAAATACGGGACGCGTCGGTTTAAATATAACCGCTCTGAAACTGCTGGGAGAAGCTAGTGTTTTTAATGCTGCTGGAGTGAGCTCGGTACCTTTTTCTGTCCAGATCTGAACTCTGACCCTCATGCATCACGGTATTGATTAGAGAAAGATCATTATGTCCGCCGGTGAAGGGGTTCAAGCCTTTAATTACACCAGGGGACGCATGGAAACACGTGTGGTGGTGTCAAGAGACGCTGCTGGGTGCGAACGGATCAGCTGGCTGGCTTTAGCTGTTAGGTCACAGTTTTATCTAGACTTTACAGCGTTGTTAACCCCGTTAAACTCTAAATCAGCTTCGACGGTGTCAATCCCAGCCTTAGCCCAGCTGGAAAGCATACAAATACATTACCAACAATAGAAACAATTGCAAAATAATGAATAAGTATAACAGTGTAATTGTATTATGCTACATTTTAAAATCTTAAATACATTCAACAATGAAACGTAATCATAATAACTGCAACTGTTGCTCTCCGGGCATTGCTTAACCTTAAATAAAATGCTCTTAATAGGTAACATGCTCAAAAAAAACGATCTAAAAGGAACAGCTTGTTTTATAGGTCGTGGAAAAACATGTTGTGAAAGTGGAAATTAGGCACGAGCGAGCTCATTACCTACATGTTTCAGGGGATGAAACGCATTTAACGGGGCAAGAACACTTTTATAGTGCTTGTTTTAAAGCTCTTCTGAAATGAAAAGCAGCTTAGCATACCAAACGTGATCTCGTTAGCAAGTGTTTGTAGATTACTAATCGCACGCATACCATTGCACCGTAGGTGAAGCATGTTGAGGTCGACATGTGTAACTCATTCCCTGTTTTTCCGTCCTCAGATCTTCCGGCGTTCTCTGGAATGCTGCCGAGTTCCCCCCCCGAGGCCTGGGAATGCCGGGGGGAAGGGAGAGGCTTTTCCTCCTTCACGTTCACATGGACCTCGCGCTGGAAACCAAGGCTTAGGTCAGCCGGGTGGGTAACCACGGCAAACGGATCCCGTCCCATCTCACCGCGAGCCTGAAGAGAGGCAGAAAGCGTTGTGTATAAACTTACTAGGCTCAACTCTTAAAACAGGTTATTTTTAGCCCGAGGTTCCACACTTCAGCATCTCGCTCACTCACACAGATCTTGTGCGGTCGTAAATTAAGTAATAATTAACTCTCGCCTTTGGTTACTCACTTCAGCTCATGGAACTTAGTAGACTTGGGTGACTTTTCGAAAGCGGAAATGAACCCAAAATTGTAGAAGAGCTAGTCAGGCTGTGCTGCCTTTTTTATATTTATATGTTGTTGTATATTATTACACAAGAATATTCAAAACACGTTTCTGAGTAGCACTGTATTCTTGTTGCAAAAGTACTAGACTAATGGGCTAATAGGGGCTAATAAACAGGTATTTCACCTCCAAACAGCAAGAAATGTTTTCATTTTGATATTACCGTCAAAGCAATTAAAGCAGATTCTTATTACCGTAATGCAAAAATGTCATATCAAATAGCATGAAAGTCATTTGTAAAAATGGTTACGTATTAGGTATTTAAACATATCCACATTTTGATAAAAAAATAAATAAAATCCTAGACAAACTACGGTAATGTAAAAAAACGTCAATTGCTGTGAAAATAATGTCAGAAAAGAAGAAATAAATTAGATTTTGCACAAAGAAAATTAAGCCTGGTTTTAGATTTTTTTGATTTGTGATATTATTTTCAGAGCATTTTACAGCTCATTTCCCCATTTACCGTAATGCAAAAAATTGGCATTGCCACAATTGTAAAGAACAGGAATGTTGGCATTTGCAGATTTTACTTAAAAGAACCTAAAATAAGTACTTTATCCTGGACAAATTATGTTAATGAGGAAAACACCCTTAATTTTTATGAAAATAATATCACAATTTTAAAAAATAAATTATATTTTGGAGGAAGAAAATAAACCTGATTTTAGATTGTTTTTTTAAAATTGTAATTACATTGTGGATTTCAATAGAAATATATGGTAATGTGGGAAAATGTTCTTATTTGTAATGAAAAATTCACAATGCAAAAAAAGAGAACAAATAAGAAATTAAATTTTGCATGAAGACAATGAAGAACGTTTTTTTTTTTTTTTTTTTTTCCAAGCCAATTAAAGCAAATTTTCCTCATAAATTCTCATTACTGTAGTGCAAAAAAAAAAAAAAAAAAAAAAAACCTGGACAAAGTACAGTAATGATGAAAAATATTCTTGATTGTCAAAAAAGTCATGCAAAATAGGCTTCATTTTCATTCTACAAAATTTGTCACTTAACTGTATGATAACGTGCCGTTTACAATGTGAATGACATTTGCTTAGTTCTTAAACTACTAAAGCTGTGGATCTTAATGGTTTTATGCCAAACCTTCAATAAACTGTTTTCGAAAGTGTACGAAAACCTGACAAACTTCTTAAATGTTGTTGTAGCTGTACTTGTAGCCTTGATTATGTACATTTGTGAAGTAAATTGTATTTTTAAGTAGATTTTGCACATTGTGTCCTTCTCACTGTTGAATGGTCATCTACACTCATAAGGGTGTTTTCTCTGAAACTTCATTAGTATGTGTTGCCTGAAGCCAAAGAAAGCAGCACAGATAGAGACATGTTACCAGCTAAACGCTGCATTATTGTGAAATGTTTGTTTCTTTGTCGTGAAATGTCTTAATTTGTGTACGCATTTTTGATATCACCGATTCTTGTTGTTTTTTTTTGGACATTTAATGCCAAATATTATTTTTTCTTACTTCTGTCTGTCATACAGTAGCGTGTATTAAGGACTTTTTTTGTAATAAAATCTCTTTGAAAATGCTAAGCACGCGTCCTATTGTTTCGTGGAGCGAAGACTGGATTAGTGGATTAGCATGACTGGGATTCGCTGAAAGAGACAAGGAATGTCTCACACCTTTCATAACTTGCTGGATACGCTGGAATTTTGAAATTGTCGGTCACACCCAGTTGATTTTAACCACAGCGATTTCAAGGCGCTCCAGAAAACTTGAGTGTAAAGTTCAATTTCTTTGCACCAACTTCTTGTTAGCTCAGAGACGGTCTTCTTCAGAATCGAGGGTGTGTGTACATGTCACAGCACTAGGCTCATTCCACTCATTCCTGGGCAGGTGTTATTAGTGGAAATGCCAACGAATGGCACCAAGACTCCAGAGCGCATTCCTTTGCCCAGATTGTAGGGAAGAGATCTGTCTGTTGAAACAAAAGAGACGTAAATGATGCAAAACTGCCATTTGTCGCAGTAGAGAACATTTATTTCAAAATGTGAAATTTCTTTGAAATTAACTTTGGAGAAACTGACCAGATGTTGGTAAGATTCATCCAAACCCCCACCTCTGATGGTTGTAGAACAGCTAAATAAATGGAGTAAATGCAATCCAAGACATAGATGAGATCGGTTGCATAAACTCTTTAAAAAAAGTTAGTTGTCAATTTTTTTTCTCCTTCAAGACTGGTCATGAAAAGGTTGGTCTTATTTGATTTATAAAAGAATGACTGGTTACCTCTTGGCAACTGCTAGTTGGTAAAACTGATTCTAAAGTTAGATTCTTAACAAATCTGGCCACAAAACAGATTTGGAGACATTGCACAGCTTGCTCACCAATGATCCTCTGCAGTGAATGGGTGCCGTCAGAATGAGAGGAGTCCAAACAGCTGATAAAAGTTTTGTACTGTTTTTGCTTGTAAACGGTGTTGGATCTGTGCAGATTTCTCTCCTGATTCAGAAAAGACAACTTTCACTGAATGAAGTGATATGGATAAAGGAATTCGTGTCTTGATGGATTTGTTTCATTACAAACATGCATCTTTTCTTGCTTCACAAGACATTAATTGAAGGAGATTACTTGCGTGAGTTATTAAAGTGTTTTTATCAGACGGCACCCATTCGCTACTGTGGGCTGATTGATGTGCAAGTGATTTAATACAAAATTTATCCAAATCCATTTTGCTGAAGAGTGTAACTTTTTAATTTGTGTTTGGACTATTCCTTCGAGATTTCAACATTGAGCGATAAATATCAAACAATCCTATTACATCTCAAGCAATTCATCAAGTCATTTTCAGACCGAATCCATGGCTGAGCTCCAGGAGACTGGTTGAAAAAGACATTGATACAGAAAGTGAGAGCTGGCCTGGTGCCCGCCAGACACTCTTGAATAAGTTATGCATGTGGAGGTCAAAAGCCACAGCTCCATGCACTAATAGAGCCGATCAGAGATGCCAGATGGGAGAAATCCCTAAAAGCAGCTGGGCACGATCCCATGGGGAAGAAATCTGGGTTTTCCAGACAGATGTCTTTGTAAAAAAAAACGGTTTTGCAACTACTGAAGTCTTTGAGATAGATAGCAGTTTCAACAAGAACAGGAATTGTAATACATTTACGTAAAAAAACCCCTCTATTCTATCCTCTGTTTTAATTTACAAAACTAGGTTGTAGATTATATATTGCACCACTGGACTTGGTGTATTGGCAAAAAATAAACTGCATTCATCACAAGCACCGTATTCCAGCTGAGCACGTCGACCGGTTAAGTGCTTCAGGTGTGAGCGCAGATGGGAAGCAGCATTCGAATGAATGCAGCCGAACACAAAAAAGGCAAGGGGATCGAGACATCTTCCTTTCAAAGGGATCCTGGCAGGATGTGTGCGGGCGCTAGCGTGTTTTTGTGAGACTCCTCAAAAGCTCCATTGTCATGCAAAATGAAAAACCGCCCAATTCAAAAAGATTCCGCCAGCGACGCAATTAATGCACTGCGCATAAATAGACGTTTCAAACTTGGCAGTAGACAAAAGGACTAGCCAGCGCGGTCTGGAAAGGAAGGACCGCCACAGCGTGGACAGAAAGAGGGGGCGGTTGGAGTAGTCGGCTTCAGTGAGTGTAGTTGGTTAAGGCCTGTCGTAACCCTGAGAAGAAAGGGCGCATTTGGGTGGAACGGACACTAAGGGGTCGAAACCCCCCTTCACCTAAATACTGGCGTGTGTCTGCCAGGCGGATGCATGCAGCTGGGGGGCCTCCAGGAACACAAAGATCCTGCATTAGTGGACAATCAGCTTCCAATGGCTGCCCCCCATGGGGATCTTAGCTCAAGGGTTTGGGCCAGAAGCGTCCTTTCCAACCGTCCACCTCCTCGAAATCTGTAAATCAATGCACCAACGCAAATGTTATTTCGCACCCAGCAGGAACCTCCGGCAAAGCACATCTTGTTTCTTACCCTCGGAAAAAAAATTTGACCCCTTAGGCTCCGTTCAAGATGAGGTTTATTGCCCAACCAACACAGCAGCTCCCATTCTTTAAGAAATGCAAGAAATTTGTTGTTGTCGACACAGGCAGACAAGCCAAAGCAACGATGTTGGTAAAATGTGGCCACAAACAGATGCAATTCAGGCCGTCTTTGACCACAGGCAGCTCAAAGTGCTGATGTCTAGGAGAGTCTGTGGTGTCTGGGCACAGGTACGTTTCTTAAGTCAGGTTGTGATGTGATCTGTCGGGAACGTTAATAGTTTTAGTGGTTCCTCAAAGTCCTGTGGTGTAACTGTAGGGAGCCACTAGACTATGGCATAAACAGAATTTAGACAGACCTCAAGGTGTGTTAAGCAACGCCGTGATGACATATAAAATTATTACCTTGATTAAAAAGGCGTTTCATAACTTTAAACACACCGTGAGGAGTGGGCAGCCAATTCTTGCTACGGCATCCAGGGAGCAATTTTGGGTTTGGTGCCTTGCCCAAGGGCCCCTCAGTGAGAGTTAAAGGTAGAAGAGAGCACTGATCATTCGCTAGGGTGACCACACATGCCATTTTTCCTGGATGCATCCTGGCCACAATTTCTATATTGCTTTGATTCAAATTACCTTGAGAGCGTTTCAAGGACATAAAGAACCGATGTCATACACCGATCGGTTTGCACATGCGAACAAAGCCAAAACCTATATTTTAGGCAATAAAGAAATTCGGGCCTGGGTGCTTCCAAGAAAAATGGCATTCACTCCCCCCACCTACAATTCCTGCCCATACTGAGACAGAAATCCCCCACCTTCAAGTCCTACTCTAAACATAAGGCCATAACTTCCTCCAGTTGTTTTTTTTTGTATTATTCGTCAATACAATGCCTGGTGTTGACTTGACAAAGCCTTTCCTGAAGAGCAAAAGAGAACACTCCAACTATGGTTGAAAATAGGCTCATTTTACAACTACCCTATAGTTAAAAAGTTAAGTTTTACAGTTTTTTAATCCATTCGGCCGATCTCTGGGTCTGACGATAGCACTTTTAGCATAGCTTAGCATAGACCATTGAATCTGATTAGACCATTAGCATTAGCTCAAAACTAAAACCTGTTCTGTAGTTACATCATGTACTAAGACCTATGGAAAATAAAAAGTTGTGATTTTCTAGGCCAATATGACTACTTAGTAAAGTTCTTTGATTTTCATGCTGGAATGAGAGTATTGTTCCTAGACATATCGGCCTAAAAAAAATCACAACTTTTCATTAAGTAATAGATATACAGATATTATGTCAACTTTAAATGCATCAGCACTCATGCAGTCTTCACTGCAATGGATAAGTACATCTACAGTTCACTGTACAACAGTAAAAGAGAGCTGACCCAGAATGTTCAAAAATGCTTAGAAAAATGTTAACCGATGACAAGAATTCGGTGTAGGAAGCACAACGGACACTCTTTAACAAGCGCCGCGGGTTCTCCTGTAGCACACGCATAAATCTTTCCTCAGTAAAATGCACATCACTCTGCATTAGACACAAAGAGGTGGGAGCCTCCATCCGCCTTGCCAAAACATCTCTTTGTCTAGACGCCATAAAAGAAGCCGGTTATTTGTGAAAACAATTATGCACAGAAATCTGAGTCTCTAAAATTGTGGCAAGAGACTTCTGAGAGCGTTCCGACAGAAAGGGCCAGCAGAGAGGAACAGTGTTTTGGGGAAGGGGGACGGTAATCACTGTTTACACAATGGAGTAATTACGCCAAACAGCAGGGGGGTGGCTGGGAGGGGCGGCGTGGACAGAAGCTTCGCTGACAGATCTAGCGGCGCTCTGATTAGCAGTGAATGTTATTATGTGACGCCGAGCTTTGATGCTCAGCCTTGTGCGGTCGATGGCCTCGGGTCGAGGCGTAGCATCGAATTTAAAACACTTCTCGACTCGCAGCAGTCCTTTCGAAAGGATCCGAAATGCTGCTAAATTTGAAATGGAAGTAGTTTCTTGACTTCTTGACGCGATGCTAATTGCATGACAGAAGAATGTTGGTATTCGTACGTTTGGAAAGATTTCCCCATGCGGGAAGTGAGCTCTTCACCCCATAGATCAAACGGCGACAAAGATAGCGGCTCGACATGCCGCAGATCCTATTCACAAGCATTCCACGGACGCTTCACATGTTTGGATGCTTGAAATAGCTCCTCATCGCCATAATGCCTCTTATTTGTTTGGGATGAGTGGGATTTGATGCTATTTCCTGGAGGAAAGAAAAAACAAGATGAAGTGAGAATGAATCATATCTCTAGGATGGGACAACAGAGCCGTAATTGGACCATTGTGCGATTCAGGCGGGGTGGGGCAGGTGGTCTCTCTCGAGCCTGCCCATCCCGATATGGGTCCGCTTGATAATTACGGGCCACTCAACTGAGAAGGCACTCGAAAAGTGACATCGGGATGAATAATACAACAAAAGGAAGTGAGGCGTCTGTCTGCGCCCGTCTCTAGGGTGTTGGGGCGTCAGCCTCTCTAACTCGCAAGGTTAATGAAGCAGCTGCGGGGAAGGACGTTCCTTGGGTTTTTTTGGAGTAGCACCATATGATGCACATCGAACGTCATGTGGTTTCTTTCTGTTAGAAGCTCAATCATTTTGACGTGCAAAAAAAATGTTGTTTTTAGTAAACTCCAACTCGACTCCAAATTGAAATAGAAGTCCCTTTTTGAGAGAAAAAAAAAAGAATAAATTGTCAGAATTAAAATATATATCCAAAATAAAAGTTTTTGTTTATTCATTATGTGTGTATGCATACTGTATTTACATATACACACATACGGTATATTTTAAAATTATTTACATGTACTTAATTTATATTAGAAATATTTAATACACAAATAACATTTTCTTATGCATTTATACATGTGTGTATTTATATATACATAATAAACACACACACACACATTAGGCAAACAAAAACTATTTTTAACGCAATGAATCATTCGACAACACTAGAGAGAACAAAAGTTCAGGGAATACAGATTTTGTAAGACTTAAATGTTTTGTGATTGAATGCAAAGTGTTTTAAGCTACTTTTTTTATTTTTTAAGAAGAACACCGGAGTTTTGCAAAAAATTAAAAATAAAATCTATATTTTGCAAGAATTTAAAGTTAAGTAGGGTAACGCAATAGTTTTGCGCAAAGAACTAGTTCTTGTCAAATGATTAATGTTTATGTGTTTAAAAAAAATTAAAGGGTTTGTGAGCGAACACAAAGTTTCTTCTGGCAATGCAAGCTTCGCAAAAGATATTTTTTTTACACAAGGTAAAATTATGCAAAATAAATGCTATTTGCGTAACAGAATTTTTAAAAATGCATACTTCATCAACGACTTCAGATAACATGCTTTTCGATAAAGTATGATTAAAAAAATAACAATGTGCATCCGTCCCCCTTTATTTAAAACAAATAACTGACATGTTTACTAGCTATCAAACCAAGCAGTAAAAATCCCCGTGCAACCAAACAGATTGGACGACGAATAAATCGCCAACAGCGTTCAGTCACACAGGCCATTGACATTTATATAGATCATTCGGCTTGGAAAGAAACTCGGGACTCTATTTTCAACAGCTATTTGGCACAAGAACTCCAGCATACAAGCGTTTTTTATCACACACACACACAGAGTCCCAAATAAAGACTTTCTGGCCTGTAACTAAATACACAAAGATTTTACTATGACAGCAGATTCTTCGCAGGCCACTTTACTGGATTACACCTCTCCAAACTTATGAATAAACTCTGTGTGTGTTGCGGAGTACTATCAGTCAGCGGTAACCTTATCTTCCCGGCCATATTTCGGTTTTTCATGATGATAAACAAAGAACAATAACTTCATTCATCGCCAATGCACAATTACGCCGGTCATTTTACAACAGGTGTTCTTTAAACACAACAAAGTATTACCGAAAAGCAATAAAGACAAAGTCATTAAAGTTGTTTCCATGGACACGGGGAAAAACTAAACGCATTTATTTTTATTGGTCAGGTTATACGGCCTGCATGGGACACGATCTCCGGTGCAGACTTTGCAGAGCTATTACGTAACTATTACGGAGCTATTACGAGAGGGAGGGACATTTTAGACACTATCACGCTCGCAAAAGCGTTAGCCTAGCAAGCTTGTCTACCAAATTAGCACATCAACATTGAGAATAACGCCGGCAGATTGCAGGAAGTTCTTATGTTAGCAAGGAAACGCTGCTAGAATCCAATCAAAAGCGGGGCTCCGTGTTAGCTGTGACTAAGCTGCATGTAATTTATTCAAATTATTCACATTAAAAAAACCCTGCAACCTCTGCAACGGCAAAAGATGGACTTTATCGCAATTTTGAATATCTCAACTGTTTTTTTCTACATATACAGAATTAAAGCAATTCTGAGAAAATAAGAGTTGTGAGACGCTAAATCGCAATTGTAATTATTGAGAAAAAAAATTGCGATAAAAAGTTGCAATGTATTTTTTATTTTTAAATAAAAAATGTTCCATATTGAAACAAAAAAAATATTAAATGTAAACACAGAAGTTTTGCTCTAAGAATGGCAAGATATGAAAGAAATTGGGAGAAAAAAAATATTTTTTTTTTAATTCTGAGGTGTAAATGTGCTTCTAATTTGTGGGTCTAATTCGCGCTAATTAATCGCTTCAAGTTTTGCGTGTTCGAAGTTTGAATCTGTTCGAATCGCGAGTCACTTTTCGGTTAGAATCCATTTTAAAAAAAATTGGCGGGAACAGCATAAAACAGCGGTAGTGTGAAAAAATGATGTAAAACCTAAAAGGTTGTTAAAATTACAAATAAAGATACAAACACATTCAAAGTTTTGTACAAAAAACTATCACACGTTCAGTTTAGAAACATCATAAAGTGATTAATATGACACTACCAGTACAGACGTATCATCAAATGAACCAATTTATACTAAACGATATATATTAGTATATTACATGACACATAATCCCTATTAATTCTCTCGTCTCGAGCACTTGTTTAGCGTGACTAAGTCCTCAAATTTCCAGTGGCTATTTTCACAGCTAAGACGACTAGCCGGCAGCGCGAGGTTTGTTTTCTTTTCGCGGGCAGAGGTCTTTGCCCGAAATGACTGCAATTAAAAAAACAACAACGTGACTACAGACACTTGTGAACCAGACAGGGGTTGTCTCGTAGCACGGCGACTAAAATTAGCCGAGCACGGAGGACAGAAAACCATTTCCAGAGACAAAAGCGAAAAGACATCATCTGGTAAAGAACTACTGGACGCGCGGCTGTCGGATCCGGACTGGATAAAAGGAAAACCACAACACCTGAAAATAGCCGTGTTCCGCCACAGCACTACAATTAGCATGGCCTGAGAGACGGACACCAGGTCCTGTTAAGTTGGGCCCCGTCTGTTTTCTTGTGAGAAACGGGCCAGAATCAACAGACGCAACACGAGCAGAGAGAGAGACGGAAATAAAACCATATTGTCCTCGCGGAGAACTTAGAATAACACGAGCACTGATAACTACAGTGTTTTACATGCTTTACAGCTTCCTCCGCGGTCAACTTCAATTGCGAGGCGCAGGCTCTGTTCCAAACGGAGCGGTAGCGTACTACGCAGTGTATACTACCGTAGTATACACTGCGTACTACACATACTACTTATTTTTGGAGCCTCGTGTGTGCGAGACTTCCGGTGTCGTTCGTTTCCGACACAAAAACGCTTGCGCTAAACGACATTTCTCATCATAGCAATTTTAAGAAAGCGTCTTAATTGTAAACAGTGGTTTGCGGTGCAAATATTTTCACAGTTTACAGCGCTGCAGCTTTCTAATGAATCAGAAGTCTGGCACATTTGAAGAAAAACAACAAAAACAAAGCCTGCATTGAAGAATAAGGCGGATACGGAGTATCCAAAAAAATAAGATGATACTTAGCACTTTTTCTGGAGGTTGAACTTGCATTGGAGAAAGTTGCATTGTTAAAAAACAAAGACAAGCAAGTCACCTTTCATTACAAATCAAATAATGTCAAATACCTTAACATCCAAAATAGTTAAAACTAAACCGTGCTCAGACGGAGTTAAATTATTCTGAGAGTTACTGTAAACAAAAAGTGTTGCAAACGCCAAGCATGAATGAATTTCATGTGAAGATGACACTACAAATACATTTTGTGCATTTTAACTGCATTAGTTTATTTCAGGTGATTAAATAAAAATAAAAAAAAATTTGGTTAATGCTGTACATTATGCATTAAAAAAAAAGTATTCGGCATTTATGGTCACATGGACTTGATATATTATGTTTAAAAATTTGAGTGGCCTTCTGGTTACTTCGAAACATGACGTTTTTAAATTTAGCATTAAAAGAAATAGTGCGTTTTTGCAAATAGTGAGTAAAAAAAATACGTTAGACATTGCACTTGATTACTTACTGCTCATACAGGAAACAGAAGGTCAGGATGGGCACGTTGCATTGTGGGATACAATATTCTACTGTTTTTTTTTTTATACACAGATACGATAAGGTTCGAATACGAGTAAAGACTCGGAGTCAGATTTTTTTTCCTCCACATTTTATTACTAAAATGTCTCTAAAGGCAGCAGTTTTTAAGTGTTCACAAGTTTTTCTATTTTTCTTCGGTAGAGTGAGTACAATGCTGTGGTAGAAAAAAAAACAAACAAACAAAAAAAACTGGCCTTGCGTGCTAAAACCTTAAGACACAAAACATCGGAAATATTAACAGTTGAGGTCCCCCTTAAAAGTTCGCTGGTATTGAAAAGTGGCTGGTGTGACTGGAAACAGAAAAAAACAAAACAAAAACATACTTTTTGGACAATTTGACGACAATATCGACAAGAAATCCAATTCGCACAGGAATGACGTCGTACACTTATGTTGTACAATCACAGACACCAAGCAGTCGCACCGAATGACAATTTAAAGTGACATGATGTTACTTTTAAGCTCACAGTTGAACGAATCGAAGAAAACAATTAGTTCGCAGATAAAGTGCGCCGCTGCTAAAGCAGTGAGACAAACAGCATTTAGTCACTAACTTCATTATTAGGCAATCAGTATCATGTGACGTTTATTTATACGTCACCGAAAGACAAAACCGATCTGCTACAGCAGGGATCCTCAAATCCGGCCCGGAGTTCATCGAACGCACCTGAGCATGCTAGGCAACGTCTTCAGGATCGTTAGAAATCGTTTTATCAGGGAAGATTCGAGGAACCCTGTGCTACAGCGTGAACAAAAAAAATCCCTTCACTTGCCCCACGGAAACACATTGGACCTAGGAACTCAAAATAAAGGATGAACATCAAATCAAGCCATTTTTATCAACACAACATCAAAAATACTCATTCCTTCAAGTGGATTACATGAAATATTATGCATCGCGGGTTGTTTTTTGAACTGAAAAACACTCAAAGACAGATTCATTTATCAAAAAAAGTGCCTACGAACTGTAATTTCAGTGGTCACACGACATACTCGCATAATATCTACATCTCGTCTATGTTAAAAGAAAACTATATACAGCATATACACTTAAGTCACGTGGTCGCAGGAAATGGACATGAGAGATATTCACAGATTTTGAAACGGAGTGGTTTAAATCCTAGTCTTTGGTGGCATTGCTCTGAGATCCAGAGCGTCACGTCACACTCGGCGTTTGCGCGGTGAGCTTGAGAACAGAGGAAACGCTTGACAACTTTAGAGACTTCATTCAGACGTGGAATGAAATGAATGTGGGTCAGAAGAAAAGAGGAAGCACCAAAATGACCATTAAAACAAAGCTTTCCTTCTTCCGTGTGGAAATTACTAGGATGGGTAACCAAGTTTGTTAAAAACAAACAAAAAAATGAAATCTACCGTGTATTTAAATATATTTGGCACTAATATTAAATGGAACGGTGTACATAAATGTCATATTTTACCCCCAAATAAAAATCAACTTTTTTTTTTTACTAAAAATTGAAATTAGGATAATTGAAATTTTAAAATGAAACCTTTCCTCCTAAAAGTTCTCAATATCGTTAAAAAAAAAAAAAAAAAAATAATAATAAAAAAACCTAATTATCATTACTGTACAGAAACAAATGGTTCAGACAGAGCTATTTCTATTCATTTTATTAAAAATAAATTAAAAACACTAAAAGAAATGTGTTTTAAACTGAGAAAATGACATTGAAATGACAACACTATGCCAGAATTGTAGATTTGTTTTTTTAAGGGGTGGGGGCTTCTGGGTAAATACAGACATGTACGTTCTTTAATAGTTTCAATCATTCATATTTTTGCCAAGTCATGTCTTAAATTGACTTCACTTCATTTTCCATTTAAGACATTTGTATCCTTCATCTGATTTCTATTTGAGTAATCTCAAAATGCTCAGATTTGTAAGATCAACTAACACATAAATTAAAAACAAAATAATGGTTAATATAATCCTTGATTCTCTGCATGTCCGCTGCTTAAATTTTTTTTTTTTTTTTTTTTGTGCACACTGGAAGAAATCTCTAAGAAGATGTAGCGCGTGAATAAAATGACCACTGAAATGGAGTTGGCTTTTATAAAATCAAATAATCCAAGTTGAAATCCAGCAAAGCTTACACAGTGTGCTGAAGTCAAAACTGACTTCAGTATCAAAATCTCGACGTATGCCGTTTTCCATACGCAACAAAGTTGACCCCGAAAGCAAATCCGACAGAAAACAGTTGTCCCAAATACCGAGTCTGAAATGCAACGGGACGTCGCCGCTGTGCAAAACTGCTCACCACAAAAATAAGCAACTTAAAAAAAACATCCGTCCTTCATTTTGTTCGCGCTACAGAAGCGTCCTTCACCTGAAGTCTTTGGGTTTTCTGGACAGACTCTGAGCCTTTTTAGGTTTTAACTAAAACACATGTTTCTTTGCCGTACTTGTTAGTTGTTAAGACTAGGAGGACTAAAATCTATTCCTTAAGTAAAATAAGTCTCCCCATCCCATCAGACGCCTCAGAAGTAGATAACGTCTTCCTTGGCGGCTTCGTCGCTAACAGTATACGAAAGGGTGGGCTGGGAGGCCTGGTTGTGGGTTTTGAGAACGGCGGGCGCGAGGCTAGACGGGGCGTCCGCCTGAGCGTCTGGAGGGCTGAGGGAATCTGCAGGGCGAGCAAACCAAACAACAGGCCTGTCAGCTGGGCCTAATGACTGTTTACACAGCGGGATACGGCTCGTTCGGGCTCGGCCGGGAATGTCGGGTGCGGTTGCTTGTCTTACCTGAGTGCGAATGTTGAGGTTGGTGGGGGCTGATGGGCCGGCGCGCTTTGTGACCTCCGTCCGAATCCCTCGATGACAGCTTGATGGGCAGCATCTGCTTGATGTCAGCAGAAGCTAGGAAAAAGTGAAGATGGATTTAGGAATGGGCGAATTCACTCGCCCCCGAGGAACGCTTTTCGTCGGACCAGTACTAACCCAAACTATCGGCGCGGTGTGAACTCTTGCCCTTCCCACTCTTCTCTTTGCCCTTGCTGAGGGCGGCCAGTTTGGTGGGTATTTGCTGCTGGACACTGCCCTGCTTGTGCAGCTGGTTTGTGGTGCTGATGAGATGTATGGGAACCTCTGTCTTGGCCGTTAGGGCGCCGCAGGAGCTCTCGCGGCGCGAGTGAACTTCGGGGCGCTCCGAGTAGTCGGCGGGGGACACGGAGAGAGAGGCCCGAAGGTGCGACTTTTGAGGAAACGTCTGGTCCCCTGCTCCGCCGAGCAGCAGCTCTCCGTTGAAGCTGGAGGAACTGGAAAGCTAAAACACAGAGCGAAAATGCAAATGTTAGCGCCACACTTTGTCTCCATCCAGATGTTAAAGTGCCCTTATTATGCCACTTCCAATATTGCCTTTCATGCAGTGTGTAAAGCAGTTGTAGGTGAATGTGAACAATTTGAAAAGTTGTAAAGTAAATCGACTCTATTCAGCCTAAACAAGTCGTTAGTAATTTGAATCCCACTTCCATCATGGGTAAACGCGTCACGATGGAACACTTTTGCATAATTCCTATGTTGCATGTTGGCAGGCCGTGAACAACTCGACCCCGCCCACAAACACACCAATTTGCTGACGACTGCTACATGCGGTAGACCATTCGCAACGGACCAATCAGAGCAGAGCAGGCTCACGAAAAAAAGAGGGGTTCGAGAGACTTAATCTCTGAAATGCTTTGAACAAATCATTTGAGAATCGCTGGAAAATTAAGTGATATTAAACACATATTTTGAGAAAAAATTTGAAATTGAATTGAAATCTACTGTAGAAGACTCTCAAAACAATATCAGGAGCCTTAGAAATGGCAAAATGGGGGAACTTTAATGAAACACTACCAGGACCAAGTTGTATAAATTCATGCAAGAACTGCTTTGTGGACATGAAACATGATAATATACAGAATAATAGATTTACAAAAACTGAAATGCAACACTTTACATATTAATGGATTTACACAGTACATTGATGCAAAACTGAATTTGATACAATAATATTAGCAAAAATGGATTAGACCGTTGGGCTAAATGACATAACTTGAGGAAGAAAAATTTACATAAAAGATATACGAAACACTGAATTTAACGCAGCAATCCTTTCCCCAGCAATAGCTTTACAAATGTTGAACCAAATGTAGCATAAATATGACAAATGATAAAAGAACAGATTTCTGCAAGAATGCCTTGAAATGTGTTTCGTCTGTGAGACATCTAAATCATACAGGAAACCATTTTCACATAATTTGTTGCACTGACCTCAATGGCATAATGTATGTAAAATGGATTTATTAATAACTACCAAATGTACCAACTGCAGAATTTCAAACAAAATCACTTGTCTTGATCTTCTATTCATGTCATTTTTTATTACTTTGGATAAATGCGCCTACTAAATAAATAAAAGGCTAAATTACATACAGTATTATGGGCCAAAAAGCTGAGTTATGCCTTATGCATTTAAATTGCTTTTTTTTTTTTTTTTACTCAGCTTCTGAACATAAACTTCCATTTTTGAGCATGACATGCAGGAAATGCCGAGGTAATGTGCTGTGTAGGAAATCCAGAAGAATTTGGGATTTACAGGATGAACCTAAATTTAAAACACATGCTGCTTTGCGTGCAGAACAAAGACGTTTGATGCGTTCTTGAGCACACTTTGTCAACACAGTCATAAAATGTAACACAAATTGAAGACAGCTCCACATGAAAGGGCTACGTAAGGCATAGGGTAAAGATTATTAATGCATATCAGCAGCTAACAGTTAGTGAGCGCCCTCCCTCACAAAACTTTCCATCCAAAGGACGTACTGTATACTATTCGGAGGAAAAGTCCATCTGATGCAAGCAAGTCTTGCTCAAGGGCCCAAGGGTGATTATGCCATTTTTGGGATGCACCTAGGAGCGAACCTTGCAAAAATATATGCAAGGAGTTCAAATAATTAACCGTCAAGTTACCAACACCCTCAGTTCACAGGAAAAGATTGGATAATCGTAAAAATATTTATCACATCTACAATACTGTGAAAAAAAGGTGTGAAAATGTTCTCCACGCCTCAAAGAAACTATCGCCACCCTCCTCGAACTGTGCATTATGCTTACGCAAGTTATAATTACACCCTCCAATTTCCATAATTTCACAAAAAATGTGGTTAAGCAGAACATGTAAACACTGGGAGGTGCTCTTCTGAGATCCTCAATCATCTAGAGCCGTGCAACCACGTTCTTGAAGTCCACCCAAGGTGATTTATTATGCTTTTTCACTCTTTCAACTTAAATTAGTGTGTAATATTGGTATTGTGGCAATACCTGGTTGAGCTTCGCTACAGAAGACAAAGAAGAGCTACTTTAATAGAACATTGTTGCCATGTCAGAGAAATGCTGCTTTTTTCACCTCGGTTTAAAAACTGATGGGTTTATGCTAAAATTATCTTTTCAAATTGTCTGTCGCATGTCATTATATTTATCGAGTCGACTCATGAGTTTTGCGTTTCAGAAATGTGAAGCAATTTTCAGTAGTTTTGGTGGTGCATTGTGGGATTTTTAATTAAACGAAGGATCCAGTGCACTGGAAGGATTTCGCAATTGAGACAACCCTTAAAACGGCCAACTCTCTGATCAGCACCCTGGCTGCTGAAATAGTTAGCAGACTGAGATGCACACAGGATCTGATTCGGACTCAAACTGGTATGCCAAAATTGACACCGTTGTTAATATTTACAGCTGAACAAATATGGTAATTGGTGTTACATTTCTGGAAAACACTCTTTAAGCGGTTCACCAATCACAACACACTGGGTCAGCTAACGAATCAGAGCCCTTTTCATATTTCAGAAGAAGGGGTTTCACAGAAACAGTATTTGAACAGGATGCTGAGACCCCAAAAACCAATAAAACATTTTGTAAACAGGCACAGCAGGATCCAATTAATCATCTGATTTAGGTCATCTCTCCGAGACTTAAAATGGGCTCCAGGAAAATGGTTGGGAACCAATGATATAGATCAGAGTTTCCCAACATTATTTCTCAAACTGTTCCACACCTCAAAGCAGATGTAATGGAAACTAGAGCCACACTTCTGAATCTGTTCATTATGCTTCTTCAAGTCGTAACTGCACCCTCTAATTTCAATCATCCTACCAGAAACATTAAGGAGAACATCCAAACATTGGGAGATGTTCTTTTGGGATCCTCAGTGATCAGTAGTGTTTTCCAACACATATATTTCATATAACTCTACCTAATCAAATACAACTCATTCAGAGACTATGACACCTAAAATGGACTGCTCAGATAAGGAAGAGATCCAAAATGTGTAGTTTTGTAGAAGGGTTGAGAAACATTGATCCAGAGGTCGGAAAAGGCTGAACTTCTCCAACTGGCCTAGGGCGACATCATCTTGAACCGTCACACAGCGTGGCCTTTGTGGAGCATGAGTACTTTTCCCAAACACTGGGATCCCAGCACAGATGCTCCATTGTTTCCAGTCCTTAAGGTGCCTTCAGTAAATATAAGGTTTCCAGAGCGTTAAAAATGCGAGGGGTGTGCACGATTTTCGGCACAAAGACTTGACTGACATCACATAAACAATTAAGATTGGCCGAATTCCAGCGCTGGTATTAATGAAAGGGTGCTGGCAGGTAATTATATGTTGCGGTTTTCCCAATTCAAGGCTTCCCTGGATACTTCGCGCAAATATACATTTGCTGTGCACGGGCTGGTCGGAAGGGCTCGCTGCTGAAATCTCTGGCTCTTAAATCATGCTAAATACCTGTTTCTGAAGGGTTGTTTTGGGTGTTTTTACCTCACGACGAAGCATCACAAATACAGACTCCATGGAAACAGGAATGTGGAATATAAATCTTTCAAAGGTAAAATATACTCGGCCATAAAAAGTTGCCTTCTTTGGAACTAGAGGTCAAAGTTGAGCGTATATGAATAAGGGAGGGAGAGAGGAGCACATGAAAGACCAAAATCTGTCGTTATCTGTAGAGCTGAGCCATGGTTTAACATACGGAAGTGACTAAGGTAGTAACAAAAGAACAGGTCAAACAACCCCCAATATATCTGTCGTTAAACCTGACAGCGTGATGGATAATAAAACAATACAGCGCACAATAAAACTAGTCGAGCAAACTGTGGAAATGTTCAACATTGACAAACGGCCCAATTAGGAAATCATAAAATTGTAGCGAAATCGTAAAAAACAATTGGCAAATAACATGCGTCCATGATGTTAGTTTGGGTCTGTCTTTTAACTAGCATTTAGGCCATAACGAATTCAATTCTTTGAAACTAGAACTTGTGTTTGAGCATATGTTTTTCGTTTCTGCACGCCATCATAATAAATCTCCACAATACGGTGTGTATTTGAACAAGGTCTGTAGCCTGGCACCACGGGCAGACGGTTACTATGTACTGATAGCCGCAGCTAACCTGAGATAAGTAGAGATCACAGGAAATCTGACAAGGCCGGGCATGACCGGACATGCCTCCATGACCTCAAATACACACAATGAACAACAAAGCAACTTACTGTCAGGCTGCTGTTTGTGTTGGTATACATGTGATTCGTAACCCACTTTACTAGGGGAGGATTAGGATGGTCAACTAGTCTGCTTTTTGATTGAGCTTGAATAGTGAGCTTATCTAGATTTATGATTTTAGTGCTGGTGACAAAGGGAATCGTCTCGGAGAGGGTGTTTATTATGCAAATTGTGTAACAATCTCTAAATGTACAAATTAATTTCCGGTACTACAGCCATTAAAGCAGGGCTATTGTAACAAATTCACAGACTAGACAATGCCAAAATCTAAAAACTGTAATTATCCGTTCAGCTATGTCTTTAGCTGTTGCCTGGTACTGCGTTGAGCGTATAAAAATACGGTAAAAATGTTCACAATTTGTAAATAAACATTCTTTTAGGGTTTAGACAATACTGTGATTTTATAGTTGTACTACAAAACATTTCTTAATTTTTACATAAAAAATTACCTCAAACCACAAGATTTTTTAAACAGCATTTTTAATAGCATTTAAAATTAGATTTTAAATATTTAAGTATTGTAATTTTACAGCTGTACTATTTTTTTAAATGTTAAATATTATATTTTTTTCCATATGTTCACATATTTTTCAATTTTAAAAATATGTATTTAAAACGGTTGCTGAATTATTTTTTTCCTTTTATTTTTTCCTTTCTGATTAAAAGCAAAAAAGCAAAAGATTTTTAACAAGCAAGCATCTATGAATAAAACTAAAACTAAAAATGTTTAATTCAAGGTGTTACTTGTAAACTTTAAAGTATGTAAAAAGAAACAAGCAACTTCTGAGTGAAAAATGTTTTTAAAAGTATTTTTTTTTTTACTGTGCAAGATTTTAATCATTACGATATAGAGCTTCCTTAATAACTACTTGATTTTGAATATGCCATTTTCCACATCCCTAGTCTATTTAACAGCAGAAGAAAAAAAATAAAAAAAAATCAAACACTGTGCCACGAGTGCTGAATCATATTCATCTGTAACCCAACAGTGCAAACATACGCCCAGCTGTGGCTGTTTGATTTTGTACCGTAAACTTCAAATGCGCATTCCTACTTAATGCTCTAAAATGACTAACACTGACGCTGATTGATCCTGGCTTGATTGCATTTCTCTTGGTCACTGCCTATTAAAATCACTAACGTCATGGCATTACGGACATTACGAAAGTACCCCGTTTCGGTTCGCTCCACACGCACGTTTGAACGACAACTGAAAGACGCCTTGTCCGGCTCCTCAGACATCCTTTTCTGAGCAATCTGTCAAAATAAGAGGGTTAGTCATCAAGAACGCACACGCAAACGGACAGACAGGCCACGGCGCTCAAATCAGTTTAACGTGATTGTAGGAAAGCACGAAAACCCCTAAGTTTGATGAAAAACAGATGACGGAGCCAGTCGAACTGTGTGCAAATGACCAAAACAATGCTAAATGCAAAGTGCATATTTATATTTTCTTTGTCTGTCACGATTTTAATGTGCTGTGATCTTTTGCAGCTTTTGTTATACGCCGTTTACACAGAGACCGGCTTTTTTTTTTTTTTTTTTTTTGTTTGAGCCGGTTAAGACTGTTCAAACAACGCTTGTCCGAGTGTCTGTTTTTTTTTTTCCCAGAGAGCTAGCCGGGTAATCTGGCAGGCTCATCGGCAAACAGGTAGGGCAGGGTGGCAGGTAGATTAGCAAAGCCACTGCTATGTAACCTCACAGTGCCACATTGTTCCCTCTGATTGTACTGGTACAGCGCAGCTGAAAAGAGAGCGTGGGAAAGGCAGATGCTCTCAGCTGGCACACCTACCTCTAGAAATTTTAATAGCATGTGGCACTAAAAAGGGAGCACAGAGGTGACATTTCATGCATGCCAGCTCCCATTTCCTTGAATACCTGGGTGATGTATCAAATATTAATGAGTTGAGTTGGACTTTAAATTCATTGTTGCAAAATTCTATTCATTCTATTCGGAACCGTACATTTCAGTAAACCGTTTCAGAAGTTATTGTTCTAAAACAATAATGCAAATAAACATTAAAAGCACATATAGTGATAACAATAATCTTCCCAACAAGTGTTTCCCACGATAATAATAATACATCAGCATATCAGACTGATTCTAAAGGATCGTGTGACACTGAAGACCAGAGTAATGTTTTTACTGAATTAATGAAGTGAACTTTTTTGTAAACAGTTTCAGCCTATTTAGCCTAATCTGCATATACTTTATTTTGATACTTTTGTGTCAAACTGTTATTATTGATTATTTGAATCTATTTAGTAACCTGTGTGGCCATTCGAGAGAACCACGATTCATGTGGGGACCAGTAGTAAGTGCTACATTATAATAAAGCAACTGCAGTCAGGTGGCGTCTCACCTGTCCAACTTCCTGTGCGTACAGCGCTGCCGTATTTGGCACCGTGTGGTGCTTCTTCAACTTCCTCTGTTGATCCAGTCGCTCTTTCTCTTTCTCGACGGTGCGCGTGGACTCCCTCAGCCTCTCCAGGTCTTGCTGGTAGGTCTGTCTTTGCCTCTCGAGCTCCTGCTTCTCCTCGACCAAGCGCAGCTCCAGCCGCCGGCACTCCTCCTCCCGTTCCTTCAGACGCTGCTCGGCTGCCTCGGCTTGGCGCCGTTGCTTCTCCCGCTCCCGTTCCCAGCGTGCCTGCTCCTGACGGTGCTGGCTCTGTAGCCGCTGGAAGTTGGCCAGCTCCTCGCGGTGCTTCTCCAGGTTACGCTGCTTCTCCTGCTCCAGGAGCACGTCCGTGCCGCGGCTCCGGCTGCCGGGGCGGTCCCGCTCGGCGGTGAGGAGAGAGGCCCGTTGAAGCTCGATGTGGCTGTCCTGCTGAGAGATTATGGCCTGAGGGGGAAGGAGACAGAGAGGACTTGATGTTTGGATAGTCGTTGAGAGCTTCCTGGTAACTAAGGCTTAGTCTGGTGCTTCAGCTGCCTTTGCTCAAACATGGTGTGTGTACCGTAAGGAGCTTTGGTAAGAAAGTGTCTGGTAAGAATGTAAATTTAATGCAATGTTAAACGGAATGAAAGCACAAAAAAGAAAGCAAACAACCTAAAAGGACATCAGAACGAGAAAAGGAACGACGAAAGGTCAAAAGAACAAAGTGAAAATTCTTCAAATGAATCGAATAATGAAAATCAAAGGACAGCTAAAAAGACAAGAAGAAAAACAGAACCAATGACAGAAAAACGAAACAAAATTAAAGATGCAAACAGCGATGAAAGGGCCCTCGCACCCGAGCTTACCGCCTCCCGTTGGCTTCAGGAAGACAGGGAATGTGAGCAATATGCATTTAAAAAGGAAAAGACAGAAAGAACACAAAGTAATTTCTATGTGCCAAACCACCAGCTGGTGGCGCTATGTCGATAACTGAATATTGGCATATAGTAGTCTTCAGATCACTTTTAGCATATCAAGTTTGGTGCAGATTGAACACAGCATGCTAGAGTTACATTAAAGCATATCCTGTTGTTAACAGGTGGCGCTATGATTATTGGCCTTTAGATGCCTTCAGGCCAGGACTCTCACCAAATATATGATGTTTGGTGCAGATGTTTAAGTTGTTTTAAAAAGAGACATTTCCTGTTGCCAACAGGTGGCACTATGATTATAATGGAACATTGGCCTTCAGATGTGTTCGAGCCAGGTCCTTTATCAAACGTGTAAAGTTTGAGGCAGATCAGACATTTGATAGCGGAGATATGATGTAGATCTTTTCAGGTCAGGTCATGTGACGTTTGTGAGTTAGATCGGACATCGTACGGCTCGTTTCATTGCTAAATAATTTTGCCAGATCGCCCCAGACATGCCTTTCAGCAAAAACTCTAGATCTTCACAATTTAAAAACATCGCGAAGGCCTTTGATGATCTGAACAATCTCTGGGAGGAGTCTGTTAAAGTAAGACGCCTGAAATGGCAAAAATGCATTAAAATGACTAAATTAAAAAAGATATTAAAAATAACCGACTTCCTGTTGGGTTTTGGATTATGCTGGATTTTTTGTAGGTTGATTTTTGTATATGTATTTGTAACATAGAGGCATACTTTTGAAACTGTATAGGTGGCGCTGTCGAGCCATTTGGCCACACCCACTTCTGATACCCATATCAGGCGTACATTTTCGGCAGTTCTGATGAGTGTGAAGTTTTCCGACTTTTTGAGCATGTTTAGGCTCTTAAAAAATTTTGACATTTTTTTTAAGAGGGTCCTCTCACCGAGGTGCTCGGGCTCAAACAAGCAAATAAACAAAACAAAAGACAAAGAGTACAACAAAACAGGAGAGTAAAAACGAAACAAAATAACAACGATAGCAAAAAAATTACAATGATGAATAAAAACAAAAAGACAAGTAAGAAAAAGAAAGGACGGGAGTTTCATTAAAACACAAATGATTGACAGGAGAAAACTTTTATGCCTAAAAACATGTACAGTATGAAATACTTATTAGATATTTCTTTGCAATCAACTCTATCCAGGACAGAGAAAATGAAACGAAAAGCAAGAGAGCATCAGATGAAGTATGAATGTATAACAGCTAACTTTAACAGGGTTTATAATGCACCTTAGATGTGATAAAATCACCGTAATCCACGGCTTCACGTGGGATTATTGCATTTAAAAACCACAAAAACATTTTTTTTCATGGTTAAAAACTGAGAAATGAATGGACACAGAAGTACACGGACCCGCTGACGACATAACGACACAACATCAAGAAAACCGAACGAAGGAAGACGAATGACAGAACAAACGAAAACAAAGAGCAAATAAGACGACAAAGCAAAACGGACACAAACACATGAAGGGACAAACCAGTCAAATGAAAGACAGAAGGAGCAACAAGAACGAGAGAAAACGGAATAATGAACGCAAGGTACGTCGCTGCTGTTTAGCCTCAACATTAAAGCTATCGTGAACATCTGAGCAAACAAATGAGCACAGGCCGAGGAAGCGGTCATGAGCGAGGCATGAGCGCGGTCACTCTGTTGTACCTGTAAACTGTACAGCCTCTGGGACAGCAGCAGCACTCGCTCGTAGAACTGGAAAAACAGGAAGACAAGGGCCCCGTTACTGGCAGGATGATTCAATATTCAGAGACTTTATTCTCACGAGACACAATGCCACATTCCTGCCAAGTGAAGTATCGCTGCATTAACCGCCGATTAGGTGCGGCGAACGCAAAGGTTACCATCTCAAATATGTATCGAGAGGGGTGTGAGAAAGCGTGTGAGCCTTTCATCTCGTGGGAAACCGAGCGATTCACAATCGCCTCGATTCCGATCCGGTCTGCGCTCTTACCTCGGACTCCGGAAATTTACAGGCCGACCACGTTTTGTGCGAGCCGGGGGAAGAGGCCTCGTCCTGAGAGAGTCGACAGATACAAAATTAAAAACTGATCGGATTCATCCATGCATATCATCATTTAAAGACTTATTCGAATGGTAGACGAGCGAGGCGTTACTTTATTGTGGGTAATTATAGCAACAAACTCTTTCCCCGCTAAAGCTTCCAGGTTTTTTGTGTTTTCAGTGATATAAACTCAGGGGCGCTATTACTGATCGTCTGAATGAAGTCAAAAAAAAACACAAGATGAGGGAGATGCAGAAACGAGAATCTCGCATTAAAGCAGAAGTATGTGAAAAAATAATGCGATCGTCAATAATATGAATGAAAACCGCCCAATGAGTGAAGCTTTGGGGTTGCTGATGAAAGTGATTTACTGCATGCTTGCTTCGATAATAATACGATGCAGAAGTAGTGTTCAATAAAACACGGTTTTGTCAGCTTTTCGCTCAATTTATTTATTTTTTGAAAACTTAATTTATGAAACTTGCATTCAAGTGCTTACTTGTATTCGTTTTCATATCGTATTAAACCTTGATTAATGCGCTTTATTAGGTTTTCTTTTTTTTATTCCGCTGTTAACACTTTAAAATGCCAACATGAATAAAAATGGTGATGAATTTAAGTTCAAAGGTTATAATATTTTATTTAAAAAATGTTTTATTAAAGTTTATAGTTGCTAATAAATATTTGATTAAAAATGTAAAAATGGAAATATACACTGATACACATTTTTATATTATAAATATAACAATTTTAAACATTACTATATAATTTATGCATCGAATATGGTTTTAATTGCTATATTTTATATACATATATAATACAGACTGCAATAAATAAATAACTACATTATTATAAAATGATATGTAAATATTAATTATATGTAAATGTTCATACTAAGTATAATACTATATATGAACATATTATATATTATAGATACGGTTATACACATACATGATTGTAATTTAACAATAAGAATACACTAAATAATATAATTATAATAATTGCATAACTTTAGATCTGATGATTGTATTATATAGTTTGACAATGACCAGTGTGACAGTTTAAAAAAAAAATGATATTGCTGTCCAAAACAACTGATGCCGTCATTCTTGTTTAGAAAACACATGTTCCTGTCATCTGTGGGACAAAGGCCTGCATGACCGTGTTGTCTCACCAGCTCATCCTGGTCTTGACACGAGTAAACCTCTTTGAGCTGCGGATCAGAGCTGGCCCGTTGACTCCGGTCCCTGGTCCTGCCGGCCGCCCCAGCAACCTTCTTCTTAATACTGCCATCTGATTTAACACACAAACTCACTGATTTGTATACGCATGCATACTGAAAAAAGAACTGTCTGAGAACAGCTGACCCACTACACAGCATGTAAATTAAGATAAAAGCTTTAAAATAAGGAATTAAAAATTAAAATGTCTGGTAAGAATGCACTGCAAACTGAAAGCAAGCCAGAAGGAAAAGAAAGAAAGACAAAACAACAACAAAAAGGAACAAATGGCTATCGTAAAAAAAATCAACAAAAGAACGAATAAATGAGCGATTAAACGAAACAAAAAGACAAGAACAAAGAAAGGAGAGAAAGTAATAAGGAAAAATTAAATGAATGAAAAAAGACAAAACCAAATAAACAAAAGGGAACAACAAAGAAAATTCAAAAATAATTCAAAAACTTTTGAAAGCTATCTGGATATCTTTAGAGGTTGTTCACATGTGGCGTGAAGTTCGTGATGTCAAGCGTAGGCGTGCGGTTTGTGTGGTTTTAATAGAAGCGACGCGCTCTAGGAGCCTCCGCAGCATCGACAAGAAAAAACATTTCATCTTTTCAGAACTCTGCAAGCGCACGTGTGACAGGAATCAACCAATCAGCTTCGTCCTTTCCCGTAACAACACTGAAAGCCGAAATATAGCAATAGTTGGTCAAAGCTATACGCGGACAGCCTTTTTGAAGTAAATTTAGTAGCAAAGCTTAGTTTAGTGCTGGAAAACCTTTTATCCTTCGCTGAAACTTCCGCATCTTCGTAAAGAGAGCGGATCTAGGTTGCTTAGCGACAGCAGACGGCTTCCCAAACTTTGGGGAGAAAAAAAAGGACCTAGCGTTTTCCGCCCATTTTGGGCGCGACGTGTGAACAGCCCCTTAATGTGCGACGATTTAAAACTAAATCAAACGTAATCTTCCCCGCTGCATGGTACAGATATTATGAAAACAGTATGCACAGCCTTTAAAATATGTAATGAGTATGGATAAAAAGATCTTGCAAAGGTCTTGCGATGAAATACTGCCAACAAATCTCTGTTCATGCGATCTGCATTGATCGCATTCACTCTTACTCTTAGGCAGTATGCTGGGAATGCTATCATAGCCGCCGAAGGTGTCTGCTCTGCGTGGAAGTAAACTCAAGGACGGACTCTGGTTCCCCTCGGTCTGCGGCGCTGCTTCCCGAGCTCCAGATGAAAGGAGGTTCTGCAGGTTCTCCACTACAACACAAGAGATGTGCTTCGATATCTACATTCAGCTCTGGAATAATCAAACCAGCTGATTCTTCAAGCCATCAACCCGACACGTTACCTTCAGTAATGGCTCCTTTGAGCAGCTGCTCCCCCTGCTGGAGGTCAGAGGCGTCGCCCCGCAGAAGCAGACGGGAGCGAGAGCCGGCGTCCTCTAAACCCGCCACGGATTCAGCCAGCTCTGCGAACAACTGCAGCTTCTCTGTGAGACCCTGCGCGATCTGAGCATCCTTCAGCGTCAGGCGGTCTACGGAAAAGAGTCAGAGAGGGAGTTCGTCGTTTGCGTTTAGCGCCATTCCTGCTCCTACGGCTATTTGTCACAGCGAGAAATGTTAAGGCTGAATTATATCGTGTTTTCTGAAAACTGAAAAAGATGAAAACTAAGCTAAAAACAACTCAAGAGTCGTCACAGACGGAATAAAACATTCATAGTATTTATCATTTTTCAACAAAAGAACATTATAAATTTATTACCATATTTTTGTGGATTAAATAACATTTTTTTGATGAATGTCATAAAAAGAACAGCATTTACTAAAAAAACATTTTCATCTTTTAACTAATTTTGCTACTTTTGATCAATTTAATGCATCCCTGGTGAATAAAAGTATTTCTTATCTTATCTGATTTACATAAAGTATAAATTACACATTTTATAAAACAAAACGCACAACACAAAACTACATATTAATATATTTATACTTAGTACTCAAATGTTTTGTGTGAATATATAGATTTATATTTTATTATTATTTATAGATTTTGTCTATTTATAGCAATAGGCCAAAATACATTGTATATGTCAAAATTATAGATTTATGTTCATGCCTAAAATCATTAAGACATTAAGTAAAGATCATATTTCATAAATAATAATATATTTAATAACATTAATTGGACTAAAAATACTTTTTCATGAAAGGTTTTGCAAGGTTTCGGTATGAAAACACACCTGCGCCCTCTAGTGACAAAAAAAAATCCTTCAAACCTATCATCCAACATTGAAATAAGCAGAAAAACCACGAATGTTGTTACCTTGAAACTCTCGGAAACGGGCGACTCTGGCTTCCTCTTCCTCGCTAAACAATCTCTCTTCTATATGTGGACAGCTGAAGGACGGAAAGCGTGGAGGAACATTTAAAAAAACAAAAACAACGCAGACAGAAATAAACCCGGACGCAAATGTGATAAACGTCAGACACCGACCTCTCCCCGGCCTGACGAATGTGGGTGATCCACGTGTTGCGGTCTTCTTTTGAGGCCGTGTGGATTTCGTACATCTCGGGTTCGTTTGAGGAGGCACAGATGAGGAACATGGCCCGTTCCTCGTGCGCCACCTCACGGACGATCAACTTCTGCAGTGAAATAACGGACGGCTTGTTGTCCTGGCAGAAAAGCAGCACGGATGAGGGCGTTAAGTTAAACGGTTCTCTTCTCGTACAAACAAAAAAACAGCTGTCGCGCTCACCACAGTGGAGAACACGTATCTCTGGTCCTTTTCTTGCAACAAGACGAGAACATCCGTGAGAAGGAGAGCTAGAATATCTGCAACAGAAGAATCACAAATTGTGCATTATGTGTATATATGTGTGTGTGTGTGTGTGTGTGCATACATTTTTGGGGGTGAACGCAAACCATGGATGCATGGGAGTTAATGCTCTCCTAATACCTTTAAGCCGACCAGATGCTGCTTTCCAGTTGACCATGCTCTCATACAAGAGTTTTCGGCGCCCATGAGAAAGGTCCTCCTTCCGGAAAACGCGGCCATCTTTGATTTTCCCAAGGGACTTGGGCTCCACCTTGGAGGCGATCTCCCTGAGCCGTACTTCCTTCTCGTAAAGACTGACCTGGGTGTCCACCTGAACTATGACGTCTTTGATTAGACCGAGAGCCTTTGCTAATCCTTCATGCTCCTCCGTCTCAGCTGCAACGAGAAGAAAGCGTTAAGAACTTTGCAGATGCGTAAAATCTGGATCGTTTCGCTGGACCGCAACGGCAAACCTTCTGTGTTGTGCAGGATGCGCTCCAGAAGAACGGGATACTTGGTGATTCGCTGCGTCACCAGCAAGATACACTCTGGAACGCCTAACCGCCGCACTATTGGCAGATTGCTGATTTTCTGAAACATAAAAAAAGGGGAGAAAATGATTCAAAGTGCAGGAGGACAGCCTAGCAAATGTTAGCCAAAGAAGATCTCAGCATACTCTCATGAGGTTCTGGAACTTCTTGTTGCTCTGCAGCTGCTCTTTGTAGTAGTTGACCGCTTCAGTGTGCCGACTGCAGAAATCCCCGTAGCTTTCCTTCATTTGCTCTCCAAGCTCTCCGGAAAACTAAACCAGACACAAACAAAACTTCCTGTTCCTTACTTCCTTCTCAGTGCTTTCTTCTTCTTCACGCTTCCTGTCCAACATAGCATGAACGAAGCAAGAAACGAAAGACTGGAAATGTGAAGCGTAAAGTTTAGGCCAAAAATGTGAAGATGTTAAAAGCAGGAAGTGCCGGCCAGAAAACGTAAAGCAGGATTCTTAATTAAGTGTAATTTTTTTATTATGCTTATGACTCGCAAATATAATGCTCAGCTAACTTAAATAAACCAGGCTTCATCACGTATGCAGCCTATAAATTAGTCCTCCGGAGGATGACGCCTCCTGTTTGAGAAACCAACAATGTTTTTAGCAGGAAGTGAAATAGGAAACCTAAAGCACGAAGTGTGAAAGGAGGAGGAAACGACATAAAAAAAATGCCGGGCAGGAGGTGTGAACCATGAAGTATTACAACAGAAAGAAGGGTATGGTGAAGGTCTGAAGGAGGAAGTACAGGAAAAGAAGTGTGAAGCAGGAAGTACTCTAAAAGCAGGAAGTGTGGGGCAAAAACAGGACGTTTCAAGGAAGAACCAGAAGTGTGAAGCAGGAAGTATGGTGCTAAGTTTAGGTCATGTACCTGGGATATAAGAATATCTGAGAGTTTATGGATGGCATAGTTGCGATCGCTGCCTGGCTGCACGAATTCTGCGCGACGTTCTCGGAGGCGGGACAGGAAGTGGCTGTGCAGCTCCAGCAGGCTGTCTAGCCGGGGAAACAGACAGGCCAGCTTCCTGTCGTCCAGCTGTAGCGCCTCCCGCAGGTCTCGAGCGTAAACCCGAAGCATGATCTTGAGCGTCCGCACGTGGTGCATCTCCGTCTGGATGAGCTCTGGAGCAGACAGGAAATCCATTAGAGAAAATCTGGAAGCACTTTTTTTTCGAAGTTTCCAAAGCAGTGCGGGTAGCTCGACGACACTAACCGTATATAACGTCCTGTCTCTTGATCATTTCCTTCGAATGTTTCTTCAAGAAGTGCTGGTCCACAGCCAGACTCCAGGACTCCACCTCGAAATCTTGTGCGATGGTTTCCAGCTCCCCTCGTACTGTGGCGTAATACGCGTCTGCACACAGCAGCGATAAAACTCGGTACAAAGTGTTGCTCAATGTTTAACAAAACCCCCGCCGTGAATTTCCCAGGACGCTTTAATCGCACGTTCTGGGTGTTCTCGATGTTTTGGATCTGATAATCAAGCCCTCACCTTCGACGAGGAGAGACTCAGGCGTGGTGGAGGCGAGAGATACGGCGTCGTCGGTGGGCCGCTTCATCCTGAACGCGTCAACCTCGTCCATCTCTCCTGTGATAGAGCTGCCCCGAAAACAGCCGGCAAACGCAGCAGTTATTATGAAGGAGGATGAAGAAAATATTCAGCCTTCTGCACAACGACCAACAGTAATAACACTAAAGCAGAGACACATGTTAAGACTGCTAGATTATATTATATATGTATTCAAGTAATTAGTGTGGTTAAGAGTAATGAAAATAAAGTCAATAAATACCAATAACTAAAAAAAATGTCTATAAATAAATCTACATTTTGTATATGTTCTTTATTTAGTTCTTATTTTATTATTATTTATTGATAATCATATGCATTTATAAAACATTGTGTATCTTTCTAGAAAATATTTAAAATTTTATAAAAACTTATATATTTATTATATATATAAAATTACTAAAAATAATGGAAACACTTCATTTTTTAATAAAATGAATTGCAAATAAACAAAACCTATAACAGTGTATCATTTATTCTGAAAATACTCTGTATTTAGTTTATTTAGATGCATTATTCAATATCAAATATCATATGAATTATGAGTTATTATCTCTTTCTCTATATATATTAATGTTAATAAAGTGTTGTGTGTTCAAATTCATGGGTGCACAATTTTGTCTAACAATCATTCAACCACTTTTTTTACATTATCAGCACAATATCAGACTATACAGAAAAAAAACATTGTACTGGCAACCATAAAAAACTCAAATCAAAAGAAAACAGACACATTTATAATATGCACGTAGTATGTATGTAATGATATGTATGATTTTACACACCCCGACATTTTATCTAAATCTTGTATAAATCACAGATGGAGACTCACCCGCTGCTGTTGTTGTGGCTGACGGTAGGGTTGCTGGAGGAGGCAGGTTGGGCGTTGTGTCCTTTGGGTGGGACGGTCATACCTGAAGCACAGCGAGACGTCCGGGACGAGCCATCGACGGGGGTCAGGGCAGAGCAGGGCTCCCTCAGAGCTGTGGGGGAACGAGACGGTTCAGTACGGTAGCAGCGCCTCAAAAACGAGCGCGGCATCGAGTCGAGGAAACGGCGGGTGAGTAAGTCCTGATGGAGCAGGACTCGAACCCCGAGCGGGCGGGACAGACCCCAAGAGACCGGGACACGGACTCTCTTCCTCGGAGAGCCACGGACTCTGGGTAAAGCCAGCGCCATGATGCATGCACCACGCTGGATATCATAAAACACTGATGGAGAGGAAGGAGGTGGGCTTTATAAAGTGGAGACTGGCTTCTAGAAATCACGCTTGTGCCTTCCTCCTCGTCTCCCTCCCATC
>NC_056720.1:5906609-5931609 GCF_018831695.1 Puntigrus tetrazona
TATCAGGTTTTAGACACAAAAATGATTAAATCTCATAAAATTTAAATGAAGCTCATCTATACTCTTTAAAAATCATTGTGCTCCTGAATAATTAAAAATAATATATTTTATTCCTTTTTTTTAAAATAATTAAGTGATATGCTTTTTGAGAATGATAAACAACGTATCACAAAATAAAGCCAGCAGATCACGTTCACTCTTAGCTTTTAATAAAATGGAAATAAAACCCTTCTGCCCGCGAACGACATTAAGGAAGTCGAGAGAAAGGCTTCATCAAAGCACATTCAAGAGCGAACACACATCTAACGGCGGTGTGGGACGTCAAACACGGCTGAAAAAAAACGGAACAGGAACCAGAAGCCGAAGCCGCCGAGGATCATGGATAATCCTGTTATCACGTCACATGATGCGCCCGCTGGAATGTGAGCGCGGGCCGGTTCCTCTCCGGCGGGACGCGCACCTGACCCGCGCTCAGGCATGCGGAGGAGGACAATCTGGACAAACGCAATTAACAGCATGTGACCGTCCGGCTCCATCGTCCGAACTCCACAAACAGAGCTCAGAAATGTCAACCAAACCAGAAGAATTACGCCGTCTAGAGCAATGAAGCAAACCCCCGAGTGCTACGGGACTGTATCACGAAACTGTACATCATTTTTGTATCATGAATAACAATAGTAATTATTATTATTATTATAATTAATATCACTACAACAACTACTTCGCCTACTACTGTTTTTTTATATTAAAAGTAGTTAAATAGTTAACGGGTTTTTCATAATTTAAGTCTTTTTCGTATCATAAACATGACTTAGTTATTAAGTTAAAAAACTGAAATAAATAAATACGCAAACAAATAAATATAGAAATTAAAAAAGAAACTTAACTTCTGTTATGAGTGTCATTTATCATATATAAATATTGCATTCATTATATAATAATATTGTTATATTAGAATTATTATGTTAGAATAGTAGTAATGTATACAAATCAACCCAAATAAAAAAATAAGTAAAAACAACAACAAAAAAAGCAAAAGAAATCTCATCATTAGATATCAGATGTAAACATTCTAAAAATATTTTTAGAACAGAATTATTATGTTAGAATATTCATAACGTATAATACCATTAAACATTAAAAAAAGAATAAATTAAATATAACAGTTATCAGACGCAAAAACGATCTATTAATAATCATAAAATCTCTATATCAGCTTCTGGATCACGAAATAACTTTCGATAATTTCCAGAACAATGCAAGGCTGCTTTAACCAGTGATAACACAGGAGGTAATATTCAGCGCGTTGTTGCATTGAAAACAAATTAAACGTTAAATCTGACCAAGAATGTTCTCATAAAAAGCTTGATTTTGTCAAACTTCATATTTATTTAGACAAGCATCACTGTTACTATTCAATGGTATTATTGAATTGATCATTTTCAAATTTTAAAAATGTTTCTTTCTGACTTGCATATACATAAATTAATGAATAACGGCAATAACGTTTTCTAAAAATTGATATAGTATAATAATAACAGTTATATAGCTCTGTTACTGCAGAAAAAGAGTAATTAACTTAAATAACACCATAATTAAACAATATGCTTATATTATAACAATGTTAGTTTTAACTTAATACAATATAACGTAACATAATATTACACATACATATAACTTAATAATATACAATAATAATAACAACAATGAAAGTGGTATGAAAAGTATTTCATGCATTATAATAACAAATGTAAAATTATTCAATAAATGTGCATTTAAATGTGTTTTTGCAGTAACCTAGAACTAATTATTTAATTGTACACTTTTTATTTTATTTTTTTTTGCAATGACAATTATTAAACTATAACAACAGAGGGATGCAATGTGGGTATTTTAATTTATTACTAAACACTACAAACAGTAATAATAATAATAATAAGAAGAAATGTAGTGTTAAATAATATAAATAATATAACTAGTATAAATAATATTTTAAAAATGTAATAATAAATTGCATGTAACACACGTTAAAATCTGTTAAAACATGTTAAATGCTAATAAGTTTATTTAAAATTCATATTTCATCACTTTTACTACATTTTTACCTACTTTTATAACTTACTAGTCTCGCAGTTTTGTCTGCTGGACAATAATACTAGCAAACAATACGAGAAAACACCCAGAACACCCTAGCAACGGCATAACAACCAGCCAGAACACCCTAGCAACGGCATAACAACCAGCCAGAACACCCCAGCAACCCATTCTAGCAGCAACTTGACGTCATTGTTGATCTTAGGTCTACGTAAGAAATATTTCTGCTCAACACAACCACCTCAGCGCATCGCACTTAGCCAAATGACAGACTATGATGAATTAATCAACTCGTATGAAATTAAAAAAATAAAAAAAAAAAGCCCCGAAACGTCCGCGAGTGCGAGCGAAGTTCCCGGAGCCCTGCATAACACTGACCTGGTTGACTAGCCAATGAGACTCAACACAATGGCCAGCTGACCTCTGAGCCAGCGACTGAGGCAACCTTCAGTTATTTGAACGCCACCGTCAGTCACAAAGTTCAAAAGAGCCACCTGCAGCTGAACACCTTCCTACGCGACGCGAAAACGCAGCCGTTTGCAGAGAGTCTGAACGCGCTTTAGCGGCTCGGTGTTTATTAGCTCTGTTAGCAAACACCTGTTGCTCTGAACAAACTCACCGCTTGTGACGTCGCTGGCGCGCGCTACGAGCTCGTCACCTCAAACATCAGCCGGGTTTCTATGACAGCCGCGCAAAAACACGCAACACATCACCTGGCAACCCCCCCCCCCAAAAAAAGCAGCGCCAATCGCGACTGCTGGATGCGGTTTGACTGTTCCAGCTCTGCGCCGCGCGGGATTGTGGGACATGAGGCGCATTCCACAGGCTGAGCGCCACATTTAAAGAGACAGGCGCGGCTTCGGAGTGGGTCGGATTTTCAATTTTTTATTTTAATAAATAAATAGATAAAATGTTATTTACTTATATATTATATATATATATATATATATATATATATATATATATAAACATGCATATATTTTCACATATTCCTATTAATCATGACTGGATGAGATTTTAAAAATAACAAATATATATATATATATATATATATATATATATATATATATATATATATATATATATATATATATATATATATATATATAAATGTTTTTGTATGTAAAATAAATTGTGATGCCTGGATATTGAGACTTAACTTACTTTTTTATGTTATAATATACATATTAAATTCAAAACACACACATAAAATATGAAATATATATATATATATATATATATATATATATATATATATATATATATATATAATTTTTTCTTATTCAGATTTTTACTTAAGTGTAAACAAACTATAATAATAATAATAATAATAATAATAATAATAATAAAAAAAAATAATATTAATGCAATGTGATCCTTGTATGGTTTTCAGGATTAAAATTAAAATTGTTGTTGTTGTTTTTTCTATTATAGTATAAATAAGAAATGCCAAACGCACATATAGTTGCTATACATTTCCACCGCTATAACATCTATTAGTTGATGGCATGCGCACATTAGTTATCTAGTGTAATATTTCAGCGTCAAACTAGTGATTACTTCGCGTCTCATGTAATAAACCTGAGCTGGTAAAAGAGAGAATCGCTCCTCTGAAGCCCGGGGGCCGGAGGAAATACATCAGCATGACTTGTTTAATAAGCAGTGCCATGCAGAGACTCATATATAATATTTCCCAGTCGCCGGCTTTAAGTTTACAGTTTGGACTCGATGAGTGTGCTTTTATCACTCCGAATAAACACATGAGTCACTCTCGAGACGCACACACACCGTCCAGGAGACACCGCACATATCAACATATAGAAATAGAAATGAATAAAGATAAACTGAGCTGGGAATAAGCAAAAATCGATGGTTTAAGAAAATCTATTTCCAGCTTTCTCGTTGAGAACATGAGGGGATTTCATCCGCAGCGCGGAGAGCCTTAAAGTGACGGAGCACAACAAACAAACGAATTGCAGCAACACTTTTATTTCTCCTTTTCTGTAAAGTGTCTCCCCCCGGCCGACGGCGACAGAAAGCACTTAAAATAAAAAGGTTTCCTAAAACAGGGAAATAAACAGTCCACAAATGAACTCACGGTTTCCAAACAAGCGTCTGCGGGGACTTACTGAGACAGCTTGTGACTTGACTTCAAGTGACTTGAATAACAGATCACCACATCTTCTCAAGCAACTCGCTGAGTCTTAAAGGGACGGATCGCCTGAGCGTGACGATGAATAGCCAATTTCCGAAGAATGTCCAGGTTGCTACTTTCCCTATAATGAGAGTGAATGGGGCCCGAGGGCCGCTCAAGCTCCGCGATGACAAAAAAACACTAGCAAAGCAGTCAGATTTTCTTAAATCTCGGTCTGCTCCTTGGCTTCAAAAGACTTAATATATAATATATAATCGTTTAGACTGCATTTACTGTACTTCAGTGGTGAGTTTGAAATATTCCGGCGGTCCCCTCAGACGGAGGTTTTTTTAGGCCCCTTGCTGTTACCATGGCGACGCACCCTGCTTGTCACGTGACCCGCCGCGACCACACGTTTTAAAGCGCATTACTTCAAACCTCTGACATGTTACGGTTTTCTGGGTGCACACGAGTTGCAAAAAACAGTCGGTCATTATGTCTGCGAAGGTAAACCGAACTGGTAACCGCTGTCGCTTGAGAAATCTAAATATTTCAAAATATTTCCTTTACTTTCAGTGATCTAGAACTAAACAGCTAAACAAAAAATTCTAAATAGATAAACATATAAATATATAAACAAGCAAACAACCATCCTTGTGTTTTTCAAAATCGAATTAAAATAATAATAATATTTTTGTCATAATATGCACTTATTATTAATAATAATTTATTTGTTTATATTTGTATATATATATATATATATATATATATATATATATATATATATATATATATATATATATATATATATTTATTTTTCTGCTACATAGATACACACACATAACATTTTTTTCTTAAATATATAAATGCATGTGTTTGTATTTATGTATACATAATAAATATACACCGTGCACATTCATGTTCTATGTCAACAAAAAAACTTATTTTGGATGCGTTTAATCACGACTAATCGTTTGACAGCACTACTAAAAGAAAATACAAAATAACCAGTTCTAATAACGAGCATGTGCATTTTGGGTGTACTGTCCCTTTAAGCCTCTTGTAAACTCCCTCAGTCACTAGAAACCTGATAAAATCAACCTAGCTCATCCGCAGCTCTCTGCAAAACAGCCGAAGTGCAGTCACGTGACAGTCGGCGGGGTCAAGCAGTGAACCGGACATGCGCTGCGGTGGAAGCAGGTGCGAGCTGGTGTTTGTGGCGGCGTGTTACTCACTCAGACACTGCAGGCCATGCTTTCTCTGCAGGGTCTTGCTGCACAGTGAACATGTGGCCCAGGTGGAGAACGAGCCAGGCACGAGCTGGTGGCCGCTCACGCTGCGCCGCCGCACTTTCTCACGCTCGCGCAACTCTTTCTCTTTCTCTTTGTCCTTCTCTCGCTCTCTGCTTTTCTCTTTCTGCTGCTCTTTGTCCCGGGTCTTACCCTGAAAACAGAGGAATCGAGAGACGCGTAAGGTTACCTCGTGATGGTTAGCAAAAAAAAAAAAAAGAATATTTCACAAAACATGACCGGGTCGTATTTCACCTAAAAGTGAAGCTAAATCAGTAAAATTAAAAATAACTTTGTAAATATTTATAATTCTATGTAATATTTGATTAAGTATATAAAAAAAATGTATGACAGTTATTTATATTTTCCAAGAAATTATCAATAAAATGATGCAAAAAAAATAATCCAACAAATATAAAAAAAATTGTTTACATAATATATGTGTGAGAACTCTGTAAATTTAGTATATATGAACAAATACACACACATGCATGTATATTTGTAAGAAAATTATGACACAATTATATATGAATATAAAAAGTATATACACATGTAAATATTTTAATTATATACACATGCATGTCTGTCTATATATATATATATATATATATATATATATATATATATATATATATATATATATATATATATATATTTATATTCTTTTTCATTTTTAAGTACTAAAATGAGACACTAACCCTAACATTTTCCAAAATATATAAGCAAAATATAGATATAACTAGATATAACTAATCAGTGTTTACATAATTGGATAGGTTAACTGACTTTCTGCGTGTTTTATTTTTTAAAAGACAGCATACATTTGGCACATTGTCTAGTTTAACGCTCAGCTCAGAACTTCCTCAGTAGACTGCACAATCATGTCTAGTATCTCTCTACATTCAAGAAAAGGAGGAAGTTTCAGAGGCACAGAAGTTGCAGCAAAGTTCAGCAGAAATGGACATGATTTTTTTTTTCCCACAGTCCGAGTGAGCATGAGCGAAGACAGTGTGTGTGTGTGTGTGTGTGTGTGTGTTTGTGTGTGTGTGTGTGGGATTACTTTGTCTTTGTTGAAGGATCCGGTCACGCGGTTCCTCAGTGAGCTCAGAGTCCTCTTGACTTTAGTGCCTTTTTCAGGACGCTCCGGTCTTTCCTCCTCTTCCTCGTCATTTCTACAAAAACCGACACCAGATCGATTAAAAATGCAAGTATATCCAAGTGATTATTACACAGAGAACAGCACAAAAAGGTCAGCGACTTACTCGGTGGTGAGAAACTCGTACCATGTGAAATTCCCTGCCACCTCCTTTCGTTCTGCACTTGAAGTTCTGCGTTTAGCTCTGAGGAAAACCCAGGATAATCATGATCAGATCGGAAGGGAATTCAGAATAACTGGCAACGTACGCATGCTTACCGCAAAATGATGCTGGATATGTTCGGAATTGCAAATTGCCATACTAGCCGAAGTGTTTTTATGCAGTATCTGGATAAGTTTGCTGCACACTTGACCCGTTTGATTAGACTAGCATACGTTTTAATGGAATAATAATACCAAAAACGTTCAGCAAAAAATATTTCAAAACTACATGCAACACGTGGAGCTGATGTGACAATTTGCATACTAGGCAGCATGCTAGTATCCATTTTTTATGTCCGGAACAGAATAATACCATACTATTTTTGCAGTATGTAAATGCAACATGTTTGAATAAACCTTAGCCGCAATTTTTTAACATCTCTTGTCTTTCCAGTATACAATGTAGTACACTACTTTTCAATGGAGGTATGCAGGAAGTATGCACTCTAGTTTTCTATTCCGAACATACCCACTTGCTAGTCTGCTGTTAGAAGCGTCAGTTACTGTGCAGATGTTTCATGACCTTGTTAAAAGCACATTCTGGTTTCTCGTGCAGGTTCTGAGATAAAAAAAAAACAAGGACGTTCTAACCAGGAAATGCCCCACCAGGTTTAAAAATACAGCAAGAGTGGTGAACGCAGAAGATAAAATGCAGCATAAATATGCACAAACGTACACAACATGTTCAAGACAGCCAAGTGAGAAACAATGCTTTTCTATTTTCAGGCCTGCAAACCAAACGTAGGCCGCTCTGTTAGTCTGTAGGAGGGCATGACAGGCTCCTTCACACTGTTTACTTACCCATGATACTGCTTAAGCTCCTGCAGAACTTTCTGTACCATCAGCCTGAGACAAACAAGACACTGGGGCTAAGTATGTGTGGCAGCGGGAGGGCACACGGGCCGCTGTCCAAATAAAACCATCAGTACAAAATCTACTGCCTGGCTCGCACATCCATGGTGGGATGCAATCGGAACACCCGTGTTTAACACACAAAAAAGCTCGTTTGGATTAGATTTTCTTCTTTAGTTCCTGTGTATTAGCATTTAGGCTAAGCTATATGCTAGCAAGGTATATAATGCAGGTCCCTTTAAAAAATGGACCCAAAAATCTTTGTGACATCATCCTGCACTACATATTTGTCCAATCAAATGGCTTTCTAGCAAGAGAATGCCCCTCCCCCTAATACTAGCTGATTTACAAGTACTAGCTAAATTGCAAATTAAGCAAAGGACGAAGTCTTTCGATATGTACTACCTTGGTTCAAAAAAATACACCAATAGGACTATGCTTGTCTGTGTTTGTCATAAGAATAATTAGCATATATGCATTTTAAGGACTAATAGTTTTATGCAAGTAAGACAGGCCCCCGAAAGCAGCTATTTATACAGTACTGGTCTCACTAATCCAGCTATATGCTAAATGCCTTCCAGCAAGCCATTGTGGAAGCTCTTTGATCATCTTGACAGATTCCAAGGACCCTTTTGTAATTCTTCAGAATTATGTAACTTCATAATAACCCTGCCACGGTGCTCTTGAACAAAACAAAGATGTGAAAACTTACACATGACTCCGTCCTTCCACTGACTGCAGCTCCTCTTCCGACTCCTGCTCTTCTGGAATTTCAAAACAACACAAGTCAGGATTACATGTACTCTGGGTTCAGATTACCAAGTAAAAAATGTATATGGCTGTAAAGTGTTCTATATAGAACATAAAATTTCTATATAGCGCCGTCGATGTTCAAAAAGTTCTGTTTCTGGGTTTTTGAAAGTAGCAGAACATGGTTTGTTATAGAACTACCGAAGGTCTCCTTGGAACACTTTACATGGTAAAATGTGTGTTTTGCTGCTTTTGATCCAAGAATTCCTCCTGACAGAATTAGCATTGGATTTGTCTTGATTGCTTCAGATCCAGAGGCCATGAGAACCTGACTGGAGTTTTCTGCCTAATTGGAGAATCATTTCACTAACCTCCAGCCTCTCTGGCAGCCTGCTTAGAAGTCTCCACTATGCGGGAGACTCTGTCAGCTTGAGATTTTTCATCAGTCGCAAGGATCTCAGATCTGGAATATATCGTCTTGGCTGGTGTGGTTGGCTTCTGTTGTTATAAACCAAATCATGGGAAAACATTACCAATAAGAGTTACAGCATAGGAAGCCAACCCCGCTTCTTGAGGGCTACTTTCTGGCTAGAATACCACTCCAACACACCTTATGGGTTATTTTCGAGTAACTTGAAAAACATACGAACCAGAAAATAAACTTGCTTCATCTACAAAAGAACTATATAATCAATCGTAGAACTCCAAAATAACTATTGCAAAACCTGTATTTTTAGAAATCAAAGTAATCCTGAACACCTTGATTGGCGGGTTAAGTTTGTTAAATTAGTGTTGGAGTTCAACTCTGCAGGATGGCAGCCCTTTAAGTGCAGGAGTATGGTTTATAGAGCTATCTGAAAGTCTCGTTCTGGTCGTACTAAGACAGAGATTGCAATAAGGACAGTTACTGGTGTTTGGGAACTTTCACTTTCCACTGCGCTGGTGGTTTCTTCTACAGAGCTTTCGGAGAAGGAGGAAGATGGTAGAATGGGACTTTTTGCCAAACAGTTGACCTCTCTTTCCCCATCGCTGTCAATGCCATTAGTGTCTAGACTGAACCTACACAACATAACCATACAATGTTTACATACACACATACATCAGTGTGACTCTGTTACCAGAACTCCTGAGAGACTTTCTAATATCACAGTTACTTAAGGCAATGATATTCAATTTTGTTTGGGATCACTGAAAAAATAAGTCTTACCTTCTTCCCAGGTCAATCGGTGACACTGGCACTTCCCAACTGTGTCTACGTGAAGTGGACATGGATCTAACCAATATAGGAAAGTTGTCCGTGTCCGAGTCCTCATCTTGATCGGATTCCGGATAATCCTGGAAGTCTTTCGGTTCTGAGTTTCTGATGGCAACCAAGCGATCCATGGCTTCCCCTCCTGTAGAAATTACAGTGTCGTCTGTCTGGAAAAGTTGATGGGTGTTGAATTCTGTGGAAGTCTGCCTAGATCCAATTTCCGATGTGGATGCGGGAGGTACTGAAGGGGCAGAAATGGATAAAACAGGAAGTTGTGTGTCTGGTGGTTCAGCGGATCCGAGTTGCAGGTCTCTGAAATATTCTGAATCTCTCAGAGAAGAGCAAAGGTCTAAAAGGTCCTCTTCACTGCTGCACTCGTTGCTCTCAGTCAAGAAATTTCTCTGAAGGCAAAAAAAACCCCAAAACAGCTGATTTATCACAACAAAAAGGTCACATGACATATGACTGATAATGTGAAGTCTAACTAGTGTCATTCAAGGACTGAAAGAGGATGCAGTCAATACAGATTGTGTCTAAGCACTTAACAGTATCAAACAGGAGAATAGAGTGTAAGTAATGTATAATGATAAGATTAAACACTCAATTTTCAGTTAAAGGCATTTCGTTATTGAATTCAGAGACATTATTATCCAGCTCAGTTTTGTTTAAATACTACCTGTGCAATCAAATCGACAATAATCACTAGGAATGAAGTGTCAATGACTGCAGTAAACTTCCTGTTTGATGCAAGAGCCATTGACTAAGAGCATAGTCATTGAGCAAACACATCTATCCAATACAGTACACCAGGGGCCCTGGAGGACCAGTCCCTCGAGGAGTTTAGCTCCAACCCTAATCCAACACACCTGAAACTTCAAATTATGGTATTAATAGGTCAGGGGAAGGCAAATTCGGTCCTGCAGAGCAAGAGTCCTGCAGAGTTCAGCTCCAACCCTAATCAAACACACCTGAACAAGCTAATCAATGTCTTCAGGATTATTAAGGCTACAAGCAGATGAGATTTTCAGGGTTGGAGATGAACACTGCAGGACTATGGACTATGGTTCTCCAGGACCAAACTTGCCTACCCCTGTACTAGATATACCTGAAACATCCAGGCAGGTGTGTTGAGTCAAGTAAACTCCACAGGACACTGGTTCAATTTCAGTTTTTTTCATCCTCACACAAAGCTAAGTTAAAACCTTTACATAATGAACAAGTCATAAGGACCGATATCATATATTCTTAGGTCAACATCCTTGTCGGTACCAGAACAACATTCCTGGCAGGCAATCAGTTTGAGGATTTAGAGCTAATGCTTCAATTAGGTCTCAATTTAGCTTCTTTTCCAACAATCATTCACACTGGTTTAAGAGTAAGATTATGGTTAGAGTCTTACCTTGTCCTCGGGTGAACTGCTAAAGAAGACGTCTTCTGGGATGGAGGTCGGGGACAAAGATGAGGAGGAGCTGGGAGCTGAGACCGGGGCTCGAAGTTGAGAGCATGGTTTGCAATCTGAGGCTGAATCACAAAACGATCTACCATGAATTTAGCTAAGAATATTAGGCACATTTGTGAACTCTTGATCTGAGACTTGCAGCGATGCTTTTGGTCAGGTGCCAAACATATTGTGCACCAGACAAAACAAATAAGAGTGGTGTGAAATTCTGGACATCTAGTTACATATATCTATTTTGTTTATTCCTGTGACATAGCAAATATAGAGATACGGTTCTGGAGAGCCAGTATGACAGCATACCCTAAATAAAATACTCTAAATAGTTACTGCGAGTACTTATCAGTGACTTCCATTAACTTTAGCTTATTACATCAACACACAGCTGGAGTCAGTTGAAGCTGGAAACGTTTCCCTGTAAACAGGAGATCTTAATCTGATGTAAAATGGAAGCACTAGTTTACAGAAGCAAAACTCTGGGTTGTGTTTGATCGTGGGTACATAATGATGTTATAGGAGAACCCAAGGTCCTCTACTTCAAAAGAACCAAAGACAAGCTTGACTTTCCTCAACCTGGAAATAATTAGCTGACTTGAAGAACATATGAACCTGAAAATAAACTTGTTTCATCAACAAAAGAACCAACGGTAGAACCCTGAAAGAACTATTGCAGAATCTGTATTTTTACAAATGTAGACTCAATGTTTTCCATCTTTTGAGATTTGCCAAATTTGCCATCAACTCTCAAGAACCATCCTTTGGTGTTAAATTAAGACCCACCAATATTGCTTAAGAGATCATTTCACAACTCAGAGTACCTGAGTGACCAAACGATTATGAAAATAGTGATACAGACTATGACAAAACCCAGAAGCCAATGTTCAAGAACCGTTCTCCTTCACCGGCTGCTTGTCCTTAAACGAAGGATGAATGAACTGTACAGTACTTTCTGATGTAAATCATCTCAGCCCTAGACGAATGACAGAGTTTGAGAGCAGTGAGGTTGTTTGTATCTGAATTAGACACGTGATATGTAAACTATAAGAGCACCATGATGCTTGTCATGTTCAAATATCCTTTTATGGCTACTCCTTCTTACCATATGCTCCAACATAAATACTTAAACAAAGGGGCCTCTGAGCTTTTACAAGGGTTACTGTAGGTCTACCGCAGAAAACAAGAGTTTTTTTCACGCACTCCAAGGTCGGCGCACACACTATTAAGATGCAAAGTTTTATTTTGGTCTAAGTAAAAGAAAACAGACGCGAAATAGCCTAAACCGCACCATGCACTCAAGTAGCCGAATCCCTGGAGGAAGTAAAAAGTTTGCCAATTGTAATTTGCTGAATTATGTTATGTGAGTCTCAAGCTTTTCCAAGAGGATTACAGGGGCAACCCCAAAGCTGTGAAGCTATTCAGAGCTCCATCGGAGAAAGCAATCTCTGAAAATGCATGCAATATGTGGAGCATCATTAAAGACGATTCTAAATTAACGAGAGAAAGATGGGGAATAAGATCAGGAAATGTCAGAAGCAAATGTGCTAATGGCTAAATACTAAAAGCACATTTTTTTAATCTTGTTTTTTCTTTAAAGAATAGTAGAGCAAAGAAAGGAAATGATGTAGGATCCGGAAATTGCACATCAGAGTACTTGTTTGAGTGTTTCGGAGTCTGGTGATATCCAATTATTCTGTCTTTTATCTCTAAATACAGTTATGATATAATCACACAGAACTGGTAAGGTGTGAACATGTGGCTAACAGATACAGTCTGATCAGAAGAGCCGCATGGAAAATGTGATTAGCAATGTGACCGGACCTCTTGAGCAACGGTGGTCTGACAGACCGCTACTGCATGTACCATAACATCAATGACACTCAACCACAAGCAAACAAAACACCTCCTCAGCTATTTATAGTTTAAGACAAAAAAGGTGGGGAAAAACTCCACTCTGCAGAGTTCACATGGCTAAAACAGAAAGACAAAATATTCTGAAATATTCTACTGGAAATAAAAAAAGTGTATTATTTATTAATTATATATTGTATATAGGGTTAGAGTTGCACAGAAATCTGTTGCTAGAGATCCAGAAAGATGCAAGCATGCCCTCTACCTCTTTTGAAGGACCATCGTTTCATCCATGAGAACGAGGGCCAGGAGTTGTGCAGAGGTGGATCTGCCATGTGGACGGTGTGAGGTTCTCCCAGAGGAGTTAGTGAACGAGATATCAGAAAACTAGTGTCCCAGAGCCGGATCAGAGGAGGGAACCACCGGGGATTATTTAACATATGATTCAAAGTCAAGAGGCACAGTGGTGGGGGCTCACAGTGAGAGAGAGAGAGAGAGAGAGAGAGAGAGAGAGAGAGAGAGAGAGAGAGAGAGAGAGAGAGAGAGAGAGAGAGAGAGAGAGAGGGAAGAGAGAAAGGAAGCGCCACTGGATCTGATTTGTATAATACTGTCCCTACAAAAAATGGTACAGTATCAGGTGGTAAATATCACTGTATTTTCCCTTATAAAATTAATTAGTCGCTTATTTCACTTAATTCGGAAACTTTGAAAACAGCTTGCTTTCCCTCACAACCAACTTTCTTTTTCTCCTGACATCATTAGACCGTCAGACTTATTTTTTAGACTCCCCTTTCAATAACCTGTCAAAATGTGAAAACCCGCCTTTCAAACGACTTTCCTTTTCTGATGACATCACCAAGGCCTCTTCTAGACTCCTCCCCTTCAAAAGGCTTTTATCCAAATGTAACAAACAAGCTCTGACCCCAAACGACTCATCTTTTCTGATGACTTCAAGACAACGTATTTTTAAACTCCTCCCCTTTTATTGAAATGTAACATGCTCCGTCCCTCAGAAAACATCATTTTTCTGCTGACAAAGCCACTTGATTTTAGACTCCTCCTCTTTAATAACCTTTTTTTTTTAAATACTAACTGGAACAACTTTCCTCTCCCACTGACATCCTCAATGCTACTTATTTTTAGGCTCCTCATCTTCAGTAACCTTTTATCCAAATGTTCAACTTGCTCCGCCCCTCAAACGCTGTTCCTTTTCTGATGACATCATCAAGGGCGTTTCTTTTTAGACTCCGCCCCTTTAATAACCTTTTATTCACAACATAAAGACATGTTCTGCCCTTTAATCTACTGTTCTTTGCTGACTTCAGGGCAACTTGTTTATAGACTCCTCCCTTTCAACAACCTTTTTACCAAAAGGTAACAACTTGCTCCGCCCCTCAAATGACTTTTTTTTTCTTTCTTATCAGGGCCACTTAATTTTACACTCCTCCCTCTGAATATCTTTCAACCAAGGCATAATTTGCTCTGCATAATTTGCGCCGACATCATCAAAGCCGCTCATATTTAGACTTTCGTCAAAACCTGCCCCTCCCCCAAACAACTTTTCTTTTCTAATGACATTCTTCCACTCCTTTTTAGACTCCTCCTCCTCCTTCTCAAACGAGTTTCCTTTTTCGCTGATATCATCATAGCGGCTTGTTTTTATGTTTCGCAAACACGCCCCGCCCCTTTTTTGTCGCCAACATCATCAAGGCCACTTACTTTTTTTTAACTCCTTCCTTCAATAACCTGCTATTTAGAGATACTCTCACCTCCAATCAATCCCTAGTAATGGCTCTATATATTTTTCAGTTATGTGTTGTTTTAAGACAGTCTAATTACACAAGTAAGCGCTGAGTAATAATACTTAACTACAGTACGTGTATTACTAAGTTTAAGTTTGACTTTTTGCAAGTTTGCATAACTTACTGTTATTACTAAGCAAGTACATGCCACATGTAACTATATCACATTACAATAAACTATTATAACCGTTATATAAACCGTTATCTGAAATATTTCGGCTTATGGAAATAAAATGTAACACAGTTGATTTTAAGTGTACTTTTTTTAAGCACTTTGGGGCTAGTATACCGTATATTTCTATCAAAAATACCATGGTATTCCTGGAAGTAGCATATGCTGTGATAAACGCAATAATTCAAAGTACAATAACATTTCTTTCTGAAACACAGTAAAATCATGGTATGTTTTGCAAGACGACCTACAATGAGCGTGACCTGGTGTATAATAGTGAAAGTGGAAAACACCATCTGTGAAGAGCGCAAACAAGCGTCATAACGGTTTCTCTTGAAAAACAACAGGTTTATTTAAGAAAAAGACGACACAACCAGCACCCAGTACGACTTTCTATACTTAGTCATCGAGTTGCACCACAGCGAACTGCATTTCTGCTTAGGCAGTTCCTTAAATAACGGCTGAAAGCCCCAGCGAAGTCCATCGAGTCGAGCTCAGGCTGGGTTCCTGCAGCCCGAAACATCCAACCTTCATTCAAAACTCCGTATTAAAACACAATAAAGGTCGCGCGATGGCTTATCAGGAGCTGCAGAAGACAATGCCTCACCAGAACAATGGCACAGATTCAGTTCAAATCGTACGAAACGAGCCCTTTTATTGTGTGTTAACTAAATCGGGCTACTCACGGCAATCCAGAAGTACAAACGGCGATCGGCGGCTAGCGAAAAACGTCCTCCTCTTAATCCAACGCACGACTTTCTGGCAGCTGAAGAGACTGAAAAGAGCAGGGTGCTGCGGTAACCACAGCCTAAAACACACAACTCTGCTACAACTTCCTCTTCTGACTGACACTCAGACACATGGCCTTTACATGAACACACACACACACACACACACGCACGCAAAAAGGCCCTTCTCTCCGAAGCGGCGCGATCGAGCGAGTTGATGTCGTTTTATTTCATATTGCAGAAGAAACAAACAGCCTTTTTGTGCATGTGACGTGACGACTGCAGAGTTCTCACGTTAACGAGTGCACTTGGGTTTGGAGAAGACGAGCAGGCGAGCTGGCGGTTAACGTGGTGAACGAACCTCGCTTTGCGCAAACTAGCTGCTGTTCACGCTTCACTGACTAGTTGAGATAAAACGTGCCATTTCCTGCAGTCTAACTGTACTTTTATCACTCAGCGTACAGAAATTGCGACTCTCTACACTCACTGGGATGGCACCTTTTCGAAATGTATACTTTTGCACCTATTAGGTTCGTATATGTACACTTTAAGTACTAATACGTACCTCTTCGGTACCAAAATGGACCCTTTAGATACAAACACGTACCTTTATTTCTGAAAGTGTACAGAACTGCGCACTTAAAATGTAAATACTGTGGTATGCAAATAAGGCACCCATTATTACATTTTATTTAATATATGTGTATTTTTTTGTTTTTGGTACTGTGGGAGACAAACTAACACACTAACAGTTACGCCTTAATAATCACTAACACGTTATTAAAATCTAAAGTCTAAATGAACCGGAGTTGCTTGAAGTAATTTAAAGAAATAATAATTTTATTTGACAAATAAACACTGCTTTTAAAAATGATCTACATTCCCTCCAGTGTCATTTTAAACCAAGATTCATTTTAATTGATAATGGAAATTAAATATTATTGCAGAAATAAATATCAAATTCTTTTGTCTTTCTTATGCTAATTGCATAGCCTTGTATTCCAAAAGCACACAATCACTGACACCGTTGAAAATTATATTTCTTTGGGGATAAAAATAACTTAATTTGTCATAGGTTTACAATCGATTTTCATGGTTCAAGATGTAGTAGAGTATGCAGTATAAATGTATATTCATAAAGGCAAGTCAAAAATTTTTTAATATGAAATATGGAATGAATATTAATGAAATATTAATTACTTTTTGGTTTTGGCTGTTCTTTGGCGTTTAGGGGTCACATGATGCCCACTTTTCACAAGTCAGTATGATTCTGTAGGGTCTTAATGAAGCACCTGTGACACAGTACGGTTAAAATTTCTCATTGGTATTATAAAAAAATTTTTTTTTTTTAACCCGTCGAAAACAGCTCTTTTCAAAGCAAGCAGTTTTGTGTCATTCTCCTTTAAATGTTAATGAGCTGCTGGCCCCGCCCCCTCTTCCTCTGAGAGACTCTTTACTTTTCATTTCAAACAACTAGCAATTCAATTTTGTATTTGCTCTTGTAAACGTACAAACGAAACCACTTATCCTCTTTGGAAGAGACACAACTGCAAGAAAAAAAAATTCCCAATATTTTTTTTTTTAATTCATAAATTTCATATAAACAGTTAACTGTTGAATAATTTACACACAGCAAGATTCATTTTCATTCCATTCCAACATTTACTGTACACGTCACTGCTTGGCTTTCCTTGGAAAAACTGAACTAAAACTGTATTGGTACGAGTTAATCATGGCACAGTTTGATCCTGGTCTGATGGAGCTGTCGCTTTAAATGCGTGACGGCGGTTTCCGCACGCAGTGAAAATGGCGTCGGGGCTTAAATAACATTTTCTACAATAAAGGTGAACGATGGGACAGAAAAACAACTGGGGGTCGTCTATGTGCACAGAGGAAAAGCAAAACAGAAAACGAACAAAACATAAGGATAAACAAAACAAACAGAACGATCAAAACGTTCAACTAAACAAAAATGTACAGGACAACAGTTGGGGGCATCCATCGTATATATATATATATATATATATATATATATATATATATATATATATATATATATATATATATATATATATATATATATAACATTTAACACATTCGTTATTTTAAAAAAATGATATTTAATTGATGCTGTATCTGGGGCTGACATGATGCTTTTTAACCAAACTTACGGAAGATCATTTCCGCTTTAAAACGACAAAAAAACTCGTGGGGAAAAAAAAGTGAGAATATTCAGAATTGTGGATTTTTTTTTCTAGGAATTCCAAGATTCTCGGAATTTTTACTTTTCTCTGTGAACACGTTTTGGAATTCGTCCCGATTCTAATTCCCCCCCACACACACATTCTATATTAAATTTCTACGAATCGCCAGTTTAAAAAGGTTTTTGTGTGTCTCCTTACAACCGCCGACTACGCATCGTACAATTCAGAATGGTTTATGTTTATATCTTTTTTTTTAAAAAAAAAAAAAAACTTTTAAACCTTTATCTCGTGGCGGAAACGAGCTTCCACGGTAACCTGTCCGGGCAGGCTCTCGATCATTTTCTGCGTGATTGTAGCTTATAATAAAAGTCTGCAGTGGTCTTTTCCGGTTTTTCACATTGAAAAACAATTGTTTATTCAAAACAGTCACCTTTATGAACGTAGAGGAATTGTCCGTATTGTACAAAGAAAAAAAGGGTAACAATTTACAAAATACAAAATGCTGACAAAAGGATATGCAATCATTTCTTGGATGGCAAACAAGTAGTTGTACATGAAAAGAAAAAAACAAAACCCCAAAACAATGCAAAGTCGTACAAAAAAAAAAAAAAAAAAACGTTTGGAGAGTGAAATCGATGTCGTTTATATCTCTGAATCACAGTGTAATGCCGTGAGCAAAAGACATCACACTTTTACCGAAAAAAGAAATCTATATACAACGATAATGTTAATTCCGTAATGTACACGAATAGTAAAAGTTTACAGTCAAAAAAGTAATTGAATTCGCCCTCCCTATTGTGACTAAAAAAATAGAAATTAATATCTCTAAGTGTAATACTTTTTCCTTTTAAAAACAATAAAATACATACAACGCCTTGCGCCGCTCGACCTCTTCTGCTTCTCTAGCTTGCTGCAGAAAAACCGCATTCGGGTTTTGTTACTTAAGGTCATTTATCAAAAAAATTACATCCTCTCGATTTTTTTTTTTTTTTTTTTACTCTGGGAGCTGCCGGAGTTGTTGTTTGGGTAACAGCGAACCAATGGCACGGCGTTGGGCGGTTTTCTCAAAGCGAGCCTTAGCATATCCAAGAAGAGACGAGTTCAGTTATAATATATATATATATATATATATATATATATATATATATATATATATATATATATATATATATATATATATATATATAATAAAAAAATCATTCACATATACCAATACAGTAAAACCGAGCCAAGCATCGAGCCAAAAGGTGCGCTAACCTGTCGAGAAATCTGCACAATAGGCTCCAGTATTTTGAGGATGTTGGGTGAAAAACAATCCGGTCCAGGGAGTTTGTTGGCCAGGTTTGGCTTGGAGGATACTTAGGTTTGCGCAAGGCACTACGGATCCACCAGGGGGCGCTCAATTTATTCCCCGAAACGCATCGGAGAGGCAATAAAAGACGCGAAATGCTTTAGGAGATGCGCCACCGGCATCCAAAGGCATCGTTTTTGCAGTCGTCCATCCGTTTTTCTCGTACGATTAAGTCAGCAGTGGATAGAATCGACGCTCCTCTGATAAACAAAACCCAACGCCCACATCTCCCTGAGGAAAATAAAACGTTTCTATGGCACATAGGATTGTCCGCGAGAGTGTTTATGAACACGTGTGTGTGTGTGTGTGTGTGTGTGTGTGTGTGTGTGTGTGTGAGAGAGGCAGGTGGAGTCCGCGTTTACTATAAACCATGGCATTGATAGAAATTTTCACAGTAGAAAACACATGGAACAAAAAAAAGACATCGACAATCACATTTGGTGCAAACCAACAAAAAAAACTAAACAGTGAACAAGTTTTTTTTTTGCGTGAAACTAAACTCAGGGCATCAGAAAGATTGTTCGGTAAGATCGAAGAGCCTAATGAATCGCGAAAGGCTGTAACTTCGTAGCCAATAACAATAATAGTAATATAAAAATAGGCAAAATTTTGTGTGGGAGTTTTGCAGCAAACTGTGATTCAGTAGTCTCTCAGAAAGCGTCTTGAAAGATTAAATTGAGCTTAAATCACAGAAAACATTACGTACTAAAATGTTTGTGAATTAAGTGGCTTTATGAAAAAAATGTATTACTCAAATAAGTGCTTTATGTATTAGACGAAGAAATAAAACGGTATGATACCTCATTCAGACGAGCTGAGCCAAACGACGTACCGTAAAAAACAAACAAACAAAAAAAAAAACCTCTTTTGTACACTTTTTCGTTTGGATGAACTCTCGTTTAATCTCGCGATATCGCTGCTCCGCGCGTTTCCAACGACTCAAAAGAAAGACGTCACCCGTCAAAGTGAATCTTTGGGTTCTAAGCTTTCTCCAAAACCAAAAAAGGCGGGAACAAGGAAAGCGATCCGTAATCGTAAATTGAGAGAGAGAGAACCTCTAGTGGCCGATTTTGGGATTGCGGATATGGTTTTTAGCCCTAAACAAGCCTGTTAAAGAAATTCAAACAACTAAAGAGAGACGCACTTGGCTCTAAAACATTTCTAACAACATACTGAGGTAGACTGTGTCCAAACAACCAACAGAAAGACATTAGCGCTAATAAACAAACTGCGTTCGTGACCTCGCCGGCCGTTACTCTCGTTAAACCAAAAATAAACAATTAAAAGTCTAGTTTTACCCGCCTTACAGAGAGTGTTGTAATAAAAGCTAGAAGGGATTTACATAATGATCCTAAAATAAATTATCAATATTTGCCTTTTCAAAGATATGGTGATCTTGTTATCTAGGAAAAAAAAAAAAAAAAAAAAATCTGCTCACTGTTACAGGAGAAAGAAAATACAAGCAAGTTTGATTTCTTTGATTCTGCTATGTACATTTAAAATTTAAGTCAATGGGACCAAGAAAGGGATATATATATATATATATATATATATATATATATATATATATATATATATATATATATATATAAAATTAGGCTAATAAAAAAAAAAAAAAAAAAAAAAAAAAGGCAAACACGCTTATGTGTGAATTTAAGCCTCGTTCTGTCATTTTCCTCCCAAACTATCCACAAATAAATATACATACACACAAATATACACGCGCGCGCGCACACAAGAAATGCGCACATTTTGATGATAGCAAGCAAGATCCAGTAAAAGCGCCATCTCTCTTGCCTCTGGCGATCGGAGAAGGCACAAAAGTTGAGGAATTGAGCATCTGCCTACGAAAGCTGTCTGCTTTTTTCTTTAAAGGATTATTTTGGGGGAAAAGCGCCATCGTTCTAATGAAGAAAGGAAGTTTACCTTCCATGTGGTCTTTCTCAGAACCGGAGCGTAAACGTCGTTATTTTGCGAAAACTACACTCACCTTTGATACTTTAACAGTTTAGGGAAAAATTACAGGAATGTTTAAATGATCCAATCGAGATATTACCAGGTGGGATATTTCTGCTGTCGAAAACCGAACCGCCTAAAATCCCTCTGCAAAGCGCGTCTTTCACAACAACATCCTAAACGCACCTGAAAAATCAGGTAAATCAAGCCAAAAACAACCTCTCGTATTCCAAACAAACAGAACGCTCCAAAACATTCTCCACGACAGCTTTCGGAATCCCCAAAAAAAGTAAATGGGAGGAGCATTCTACAAAATCCAATTGATGACAGAAAATCTGAAAAACGTGTCTTCCCTTGAACGGAGCGATCGTGTTAATATTAATATGATTGTAATTATTCCTAAATGAAATGCGTCGAGTTTGGGCCAAAAACTAAAAGGCTCCCCGCTGCGCGCTGGGACATCACTGTGAGTCAACTTAAGCGTTAAGGAACGCGAGTATTTTTTGGTTAGACATAAAAAAAAAAAAAAACAGCTCGTAAAAAGAGACAGTTGCAAAAAATATTGTATAAGCAAAGCTGATGAAGACATTAGAAAAAGACATTACAATTATGTACAAAAGTTCAGATGTTGTGAATAGTATTTAAAATACTGATACCAATCAATATTTAAAATATTATATATTATATATATATATATATATATATATATATATATATATATATATATATATATATATATATATATATATATATATATATATATATAAAATCAAATACCCACTATATATCAGAGCAGCAGCTATTGGTCAGTCTGAGGAACTCTTTTGTCCAATTCGTTAAATATCCTTCAGCCAGTAAAAAAGGACACAGGAGTAAAAAGCTCAGAGAAAAAAAAATAAAAATAAAGCAAATAAGTTAAACCTCATTCACCAGAACACCACGTGAATATCATCTAAGTGAATTCAGGAATTCTCCAGGACAAAATAAAAGTCATTCCTCTACAAAACAAAGGTTTGTTCTAAAAGAATAAGCCATCCCATAGTTCCACACTGTAAAGTCATTGTTCTAAAGAAATTAACACAAGCATCGATAGACGCTTCTCTTTTTATAGGCCACTTAATAAAAGGCCACTATCTTAAAAGATTTCCACTGAATAAAAAATAGAGAAAGAGACAGGAAATACGCATCCAAAGGGAGAAGGAAGTGGACTTTGAGGTGGCGTAGCCGAAGCAGCTTTTCTGGTTGATTTAGTCATGTTCACAGTTTGCTTTTCCCCACCTCCCAACCAAACTGTCTTGGAAACTTGGCAAAAGTGTAAAAGTGTCAGAAAGCGAATGGTGCGTCGGATGACGGGCGAAATAACGTCCGTTTTCGTTGTGACCCTACTAGTGTAGCCGTGAGACGAAAACAACAACGACGACGACAACAAAAAAAAGACCTGAGATCTGTATCTTTTAAGGGCCTCTGCAAAAATAACGCATTTAAAAACTTTTCTTAAAAATAAAAAAAAAAAAAAACGAAGAGAAAAAGCTGAAGCGAATGTTAGGACGGACTAGATCTGGGTAGAGACAGAATTCGGCCGTTTTTCTTTCCACCGTTCATATGCGTATAGGGCACGTGCTCCTCGTAATTGCCCCGTAGGCCCACCGAGGGGCCGTTGTCTCTACTGAGGCTCTCCTCGCGCTGGGAATAGGATGAGGGGTCCAGTGGTATGCTCTCCATGTTCTCGAAGTCCATGTCGAACTCCTCGCTCTCGGGAGGTTTGTTCTCCTCGCTGTAGAAGAACGAGACCTCTTGGAAAGTAGGGTGCAGGTCCTCCTTGATCATCTCGATGATCTCGAGGAAGGTGGGCCGCATCTTCGGGTTGTACTGCCAACACATCTGCATGAGGTTGTGCCTGAGAGTGGAGAGAAGAACATCTTGAGCCACCTAAACCTCATTCTCCATGGAGCTTTTTTTCAGTTGTCAGATTGTTACATTATATCAATACGTTCGATTAGAATAATCAATAAGATATTGTTATAAGTAGCTGCATCTTAAGTGGCATTTAGAGACTGTTTAATGCAAAACAAGCTTACATTCTCTCTGGACAGTTCTCCGGTCTGTCCAGGTAGCCCCCGTCCATGACAAACTTGAGCACTTGCTCATTGGACAGTCCCTGGTAAGGCTGCTCGGCAAGCGTGCTGATCTCCCATAACACCACTCCGAAAGACCTGCAAGTGAACACAACTTGTTCATTAGCGCACTAGGCTGGGTGTGTATTCGTTTTGGTCTCGCAACCCAAGAATGTCCAATCCTTCTCTTAGTGTTGACCAGCTTCAATACACTTGCTTGGAAACAGTAACAGTAATCCTGAAGACCTTGTTTAGCTGGTTCAGGTGTAAGATTATGGTCCTCTAAGAGCAGGATTGGAAACCCCAAAGCAAGTCTCAACTAGCTTCTTTGTAGGGGAGCAAAAAATGACGAAGAAACCTAAAAGTATACCAACCAGCAGTCTGAATGAGCGGTAAAAACGCCATCTTTTAGGGACTCTGGCGCCATCCATCTTACAGGCAATAAGCCTTTTCCTCCCTTTCGATAGTAATCGGTCTCGTAGATGTCTCGCGTCATGCCAAAATCTGCGACAAAAAAAGAAAAAAAAAAAAAAAAAAAAAAAAAATCAAGATTTCTCGTCCTTTGAATCCCGAATTTCACACTAAATATGCTTGATTACGGTCTTCTTACCTCCAATTTTCACAGTGAAATCATCAGCCACCATACAGTTCCTGGCAGCGAGGTCTCTGTGGACGAACTTCTTAGCGTTGAGGTACGCCATGCCATCTGCTATCTCAGCTGCCATTTGGATCATCTCCTTCAGGGTTGGCGGCGGGCGACCTGGGTTATTCTGTAAACAAACCCCATTGGAATCAATGGCCACAGCTACAAGCTACTGTTAGCTATTAACTGTGATGCTTCACAGGCTCGTACAGTCTGCGAAACTACACTATTTAGCGTCAAACGACAGCATTTGATACATTTTACTGTTATAGCACCATGAAGTGAGGTGCACTGGTATTGGGGACTCGTTTGGGATACAACGATTGGGGATTGGGCTCATTTTTACCTCAGCATCAGGTCTCAGGCTACGCAGGTAGCTTTTCAGATCTCCGTGTGTCATCAGTTCCATGACGACCAATGTCGGTTGCCCCTTAGATACCACACCAAGCAAGCGGACCTAGGCGAACACGTCGAACATTTAGACAAGGTTGTTTTTGCCTTCATTATATTGGTTCTCCAGGTTCTTCGCACTCACCACGTGATGGCAGCTAAAGGCTTTCATGACCGAAGCCTCGTTGAGGAACTCAATCCTCTCGCGCAGGCTCGCCGACTCGTTGACGGTTTTAACGGCCACTCGTGTATCCGGTTCGCCCTTGACGATGTCTTTAGCGTTGCCTTCGTACACCATTCCAAACGATCCCTGACCGAGTTCTCTTAAAACGCTGATCTTCTCCCGAGGCACCTCCCATTCGTCTGGGATATACACTTTACAAACACACAAATTCATATTTTTCACATTTAAAAAGCAAACTAAAAGAGCAGATATTTGGTGAAAGATGTAATGAAGTGGATTACATCTAAAATGATATCTTACCATCATTCGCACTTATATATTCTGGGTTCGAGGAAGCAATCAGAGGGCCAGTTGGTCCTTCAGTTTGTCTGAGAGAAAAGATATTCATAAATGAGAGCATTGTCTAGATGATAAATAAGGACTT
>NC_056720.1:5936609-5939109 GCF_018831695.1 Puntigrus tetrazona
CTTGCGGAGGAAGGAGAGCGAGACGAGAGCGTAGGCTCGGCGGATGCTCAGATAGCCCGTGATCTCCTCCAGCTGACCCAGACTAGACTCCAGCTCCGCCACGATATTATCTGAGGAACACCGGAGGTGACTTCAAACACTTCATTTCACGCATACGCATACTGATGCTAAGATACATATGCGGTAAAAACACATTACATTATTATTTGAAATGGCACGCATATTTATATAATGGTGCTTAATAGAATAATTGACAATATTTCATCTATTTTTATTTTCAAAAATATTAATAAAATAATTTCTTATGATATTTGACATTTTTGTATAATTATTCAAATTTAATTCATTTAAAAGTTATGGTTTTATTGTAAATGTTTATTGTTTAAGTGAATAATTGATATGCATTTATGATAGTGTTTCCTTTTTATTCTATAAATAAATAAATAAATATATAAATATATATATATATATATATATATATATATATATATATATATATATATATATATATATATATATATATATATATATATATATAATGCAAACATTTTTAAAAATATTGAATTGAAAAATATGAATTGAACAAAAATTAACATAATACATCTTTAAATGTACTAAATAAAATGTTTAATAATTTTTTATATTTTCTGATACTTTTCATTCTATGCATGTATATAAATAAATAATAAATTGTGTTGTATTAAATTTCAGGGCTATTTTTATGTGTTGGGTTCATATATCGAGTTGTCTACTTATAATTAATTTAACATTTATTTAATATATATTATATATAAAATAATAGATTTATTTAAATGATATAAAATAAACATTAAATGTTTACTAAAACTTATTAATACATAGATTTGTTTTAAACAACACGCTCCAAAAAAATTTGCACAGTAAAGTTATGGTTTGTTACTAATAGCATTACATAACTTCATATTTTGAGGCAATACATTTGAGGCAAAATAGAAAAATAAGGCAAAATAAATATTACACAGGAGTGTTTTAAATATTAAAAGTAGGAAAAATTACTATGAATGTAAATACTACAATAATTTATAATCTGCAATTTAACATTTTAACCATTTTGATATATTTGCAAACATTTATTCATTTTAAATATCTATTTTTTAAATACATTAAATATTTTTATATTATTCAAAACCACAATTACTTTGTGTATTAAACAGCTGGAATTAAATGAAAATGAATTAAAATGCTAATGTCATTAATATGCATATGTGTTTTTAAACGATAAAGAAAATTTTATTTACTATTAACACATTTTTGTAAATGATTTAAGGTTATATTATATGCTATTTTGTATTTTTTATAACATAAGCAAATCAAAACAAACATAAACTAGCCCATTTTATGCCTCTATATAAATTAAAAAAGCCACAATACTTAACATTATAATAATATGAATTAAAAGAAGAAAGAAAACCTGCGTGCACACACAACCGATGCAGGCACAGCACTCACTTCCTTTGCTGATCTTGATGGTCAGACTGCCGTTGAGCACCGTGCAGCCTCGCAGAGCTTGAGCGGCGGTGACCGAGTCCACCGTCTTCGTCCCAGTGCACAGTTTGGGACACCGGTCGGTGCACGGCGTGCAGTTCAACCTGAACGAACCAGAGATCGGGGCTTTGAATCGAGACCGAAGCCGACAACCATTGCGTATATTGCATATCGGCCAATGCTTCTCGCGATCGCAGACATACTGCTCCCTGCCCCCTAAAGTCTCACGTCACCTAGGCGGCCGTCACTGCTGCGTTTTGGAACGAGCCCAGACGCGCTGGAACGGATTGCGGAGCATCTGAACGGAAAATAAGACTCGGCTGAACACCACGGATGGTCGCTCTGGCTTTGAGACACGACTCCGGAGACGAGACCTCCGGGGCGCTCGTGTAATTCGGCCGCTTGATTTGATCGCTTTTTAACAAATCGAGAGGGTGACGTTACGTAATTGCGCTCGAATCTCGGCGAAACGCAGCGGGAGCGGGTGCTAAACTGAATTGATTGAGTTTCAACGCTTGCTTCCTTCCCCCGATTCCACTGGGAACAAGTAAAAAACTTTAAGGAGAGAAAGAAAACAAGGGTCTTAAACTCCCCGTCTTCTCATTTGATTCATAAGTCGTTCACAGTGTGCGACTGATTCACTCACGTTCGTAAGAGCTGTTTGTTCGTGAATCAGATTCAGTGGTCGGTCTCTACAAAAAGCGTCAGATGTTGAATCATTTGTCCTATTAAACAGATCGTGCTGTATGCTTTTGATTAGCTACGTTTCCATCCAAAGACTCGCGTTAAACATTTGAGAAGTAACGAGTCACTTCCTGGTGCTACATTTCACTAAGAAAACTAGGAGAAGCCACTGAATACAGCAATTTTCATTAATGCTTTCAAACCATTAATTGCGATTAATCTCATCTCAAAAGTTGTTGTTTACATAATAAATATACACAGTACACACACATGTATATATTATGTATATACA
>NC_056720.1:5944109-5956609 GCF_018831695.1 Puntigrus tetrazona
CAGGTTACGGTGGAGAGCAAATCTGTTGGACTTCATTAGTGCCGTAAAACCCTCCATCATGTGACACCGGGCCGCCCCACGGGAGCAAAACAACATGGACCCTTCTGCCTGTCAGCGACGGGGCGGACCGTACCACTGCCTGACTGAAAAAAAAAGGGCAAATGGGGCCGATAGGTGACGGGGATCAGGTCGGAATACGCATTTGCTACAGACAAGAATCAGAAAAAGCCGCAAAATCATAATAATCGCAATTTTTATTGCGTCTAAGCAGGCATGCATTCGCACGCCGCCTGCCTCAGCTGCAAGGCCCGACCACGTTTACGCACGCCTCGGTTTTTTTTCCCCCACCGCCGAATCCCGATCCACTCCAAACTCCGGGCCGGGTTTTCCGCAGCAGCCTCAGATCCACCCTCACCCTTAACCAATGTTTTTGCTGTCCGTGGAAGGCAGCCATTCAACGGCCTCTTCCGACGGAGAGAGATATCCGCCCAGCGTTAACCCCCGACGCGCCGGCAGACAGGCGGCAGACGGATGCAGCGGGAACGGCAGAAGACACGAGGGCAGGCAGGAGCGAGCATGCAGACGGGCGCAGCCTCCTCTCTCGCAGCATTCCTCGCATACGCCAGCGATAACCCTGCACAAAACACCCCACCCCTCCACGACAGCCTCGGCGGCGTCTCCCCGAGGATGATCCCCGTGTAAACACACACACATCTTCTCTCTGCGCCCTTTGTGGTCCCTCCTGCTTTCATTCATAAGCATTGTGTGGGTTCCGGTGACTGTTTCAGTGTCTTTTATAGATATCAAAATGATTGCAATAGTGTTTTTTTTTTAAGCATTATAATTTAATTTTGCTCTTCCAGCAAATGTGTGTCAGTAAATTTGATGTCAACAAACTTAAAAAAAATAAATAAAAAAAATTTAATACCTTTGACGTCTGATTCATTTGCAGGCATTACGCTGGGTGAAATATGAATACTTACAAATGTTGCTAGCGATATAAAATTTATACCCGATTTAAAAAAAAAAAAAAAAAAAAAAAAGAATTAAAAAAGATGAATTAAAATTTTATATATATATATATATATATATATATATATATATATATATAGAAATTAAATGAAAATTAAGAAATGTTGAAAAGAATGATTAAAAAAATCTTTCAATTATCTTTCAAAAAATTATTTCAATTAATATATTTCAAGACACTGTATACTTGTGCAATAAAAATATATATATTATATAATAATTAATAACAAATTGCTGTATTGAAAATCAAATATTCATTTGAGTATTTAATATTATACCTATTTATATAATAAAGTATATGCCTACTACTTCATAATATTGCTGTATAATAATATGGAGTACTAGTGAAAAGTATTTACAGAAATATTTTGTATAATTATCAGTATAAATAAACGGTTACACTAATTCGAAATATTTTTCCCCTAAATAAACGTAAATTTTTTTTTGCTTAAAATACAAGCATATCAAGGCCACTTAAAATAATAATAAAAAACAACAAACAAACATCAAGACATGTGAGCCCATAAACACGCGTCCCTACATTCACTCGGAGGTCACAGGGTCAGCAGCATTCACAAAACTAATGCGGATTCCCCATAAAAACACGCTAATGCATTCACACGAGTGCGCCGGAGAGCTTGGACGGCGTTTTACTATATTTGGCGGCGCTCGCATGTCTCGGGCCTCAAAAGATTTACTGTAAACGCTGCTGATCATTTGTTCAGAGGCGTGCGGCTTACGAGAGCGGAGGCAGAGCGAGGAAGTCGGGGGAGGGGAGGATAGAAATGTAAACAAAACAAACCCGTAAATAGGGGAGGGAAGAAAGCCCTGAGGCGCTCGCTTAGGAGCAAAGGAAAAAGAAAGCACTGGAACGCGGCCGAAGCTATACGAAAGCGCTTCGTTCACGCAAACTTGCCCTGGCGAAACACGTCACACAAGGTTCATCGGCCCAAGAAATCGACAAAAACGAGCCTCAGAAGTTTATCGGGCCCGCCGATAATCACAAGATTACGCAACGCAGGTGAACAGGAAGTGCAAAGGTGGTTCGCTATCAGGCCCTCGTAAATTCCAAGGAGCTGACAAGGGGAAAAAAAAAAACAATGCAAATTTGACGTTTGCCTTCTGAGAGAACACTTAAGAAAACTTAATTAGGCCGGGAGATGATGTTTTTGGTGTTTTAAGGGTGCAGGCGTGCACACTTCACCACAGGAGCGAGCCGCGGACCTGCTTGGGCAAGTCGTGGGAGTGTTTGTCATGAAAACGCATCCCACTACACCTGAACGGCAAACACACGAGCACAGGCAATAACGGTAGTCACTCAGCCAATGACGAAACGCCACGACGTTCCACGTCTTTGTGTGGAACGTGATCATCAAAAACGAGGATCAGATAAACACTAAATGGCTCATCAATGGAAGCAAATGGGGTGAGAGATAACCAACCGGTTATTTCTTATCCAAAAAAACTAAACAGAACTGTAAAAATTGAGGTCTACAATGAGAAATTAACAAATTGAAGCAAATGGAGTCGATAGCCATTGAGCTTACATGGTTTCAACAACAGAAACAAACACTCTTGAAGCAGGTTGGGCCGAGCAAATATTCAGAATAAATTAGCTAAAATTTGAAAAATGTAATAAGGATGTCTCAAAAGAGCTATAAACGATTTAAAATGATCCTTTAAACAGTACACTATTTTAACACAAAAATGCTTTCCTAAAATTATAAAATTTAAGTTTGTTATATCCCCCAAAATTCACCTGCATCCCGCATATAATACACAAGGAACACAAACCAATTTTCTTAGAGTTTACATGCTTTCAGTAAAAACAAAAACAAACAAACAACAACAAACCTCGTAGCCATCATTTTTCAAAAATTGAAAAAGCAACAAAAAAAATTAAACAAGGTAGCCTTTGTGGCAATATTTTGAATTTTATGAATATAGTCATACATTATACATTATTTTCATATTCTATTTGGCAAATAATAGGTAATGTTAGTAATTAATATAATAATAATAATAATAATAATAATAATAATAACATTATATGAAAACATTTTTAGACGATCATTTCATTGGAACTCTGTTACAATGTCAAAGTCTAAAATATTTCATATTATACTTTGCTTATATTATTATGATTATATTAAATTATTTTTATTAACCAAAACAATACATCACACAAATACAATATAATTATAAATAATTACACCATTTTTATAGTTGTTTTGGACTATGATTTAAACACTTTTATGGCTGGAAAAGTACACTATTTTAACAAAAATAAATGTAAGTGCTTAAAATAATAATAAAAGTACAAACCTGACATTTGTTATATCCTCCAAAATTCTACTTTAAGGCTACATACGGCATATAATGCTCAAGGAAGTGTTTGGAGACATTTCTTGAAATAACAGTTGGGTTTTCCCCTCCATATTTGGTAGAAACAATCACTAACCAATTTTGAATGTCTAACGTCTTTTGAATGTCTAACGTCTCAAACCGCTGAGCAATTAACTCGCCGATCTAGACTTCGTCGCACTAATCAAGCGCGTGACCGTTACAGAATGTGCTCACTTTTTCGAGAGTAGCATCTCTACACACATTTGACTAGGCCAATTAAAAAAGAAGGGTCAATCTTGGTCCTCGGCTTCAAGTCAATGACACAAATGTGATTATGGCACCGTTGGAAGGGGACAAACAGATCATCAAGGCCATGAAGGACGTTCTGTGGCCGAGACGGTGATTCAATTAAAGGTTCCTGCAGAAGAACAGTGAGTCACCTGTTATCTAGATGGTTCCTCGGTGAGGGCATCTGTCTGGAAGAAGTTACTCACAGCAGCTGTCCTTCCAGTGACTCACAGCGTCTCTCTGCCTCTGCTTGCCCTTCTATATGCGTCTCTTTCAGGTTTGCATATTGTGCCCACAAGCCGTGGCCCAGTTATTGACAGTAAAGTCATACTTGATCCAAGTTTGCAGTCTAAACTGAGAGCGATAAGATCAAACGGTTGTGCATCACGCGATGACATCCAACGTCACCAATGAAGAACGATCCACGAACACATGACTGTCACGAGACGATTCTTTTCATTCAGTCCATACTGCGCGCGCGTTTTTGATTCAATGAAAAGCATCGGTTCATTAGAGTCGTTTCGTTGGGAGTCAGATTAAAGGATTTAGGTTCGCTAAAAAGAACCGGTTCATTAGAGTCATCAGGTTTTAGATTTTCTAAATAAATTGGTTCGTAAATAGAGCTGGGTGAAACGGCTAAAAAATATGTATTAATGATATAACGTACAATGGCTTGTGTTTTTCTGGTTCATATGAATCGTTTGTTTGTGAACCGAACTGCCTGTCGTATGTTTTCGACTAAAAAGAGTCATCTGGAAGTGAATCAGAATGTTTTTTGATTTTCCAAAAAGCAACCAGTCATTTGTTTGTGAATCGTATGAACCGGCGCTCAGTTACCGTTCGATTCCCTCAATGGGTTTACAATTTCATTAACTTATCGTTCTGATAAAAAAAAATATTAAGCAATGGTGATGGCAAAAATGAACATCGATTAGGACTGGTTTCCAGCTTCTCCTTTAGGTCCAGAATGGGGCAGGCCAGACCGGACACTCGGATGACAGACGCAACCGGCCAATGAATATCATTTGGGGGATGATTACAATTCAACCTGCACAGAGGAGCTCTCTTCAGGAACGGCAGACGTGAACGTTACAACAGACGGAAAAAAAGCAAGCGAAATGCGAACTCCAAGAAACGTACAGTCCATCCATCGCGACTGCTTGCCAACCTTTTGTTAACGAAACCAACGCGCTCGCCTCGAAATAGCTTAGCCTCTCAACCCACCGTAATGCCGCAGGAATCGGAAAATATATTCGCTTAATCCACGTAACTAGATCGCCCCCCGTTTAAAAGGGCTAGTCATGAGCGGGGCATATTTTTCGGCCTCAAAGCAAACTGAATAGGCCATTATCTTCTCGAATGAACAAACGAAGAGTATCCGAACTCGGGGAATGTCTGGGATTCGGGGTGGCCTTTTTGCAGGTGGAACCGCGCCGTTCCAAGTCGCCGTGCCAAATGAGGACAGCGGGGAAAACAAATCCTGAGCCTCGTATTAGCCTTTTCTTTTTTTGCTCTAGTGGTTTCCACGGTGGGAAGGTTAACAGAAGACCGAGATAAAATAAACCCAAAGATCTCATCCGACCGGATTGGAGGCAGCGCAGTAAGGAGACTCCAGAGAGGTTGTACATGTGCGGACAGGGCTGATGGGACGGGATGGGTTGGGCTGACCCTGCTCTAGAAACCTGCTGCAGTGCAGATACGGAGCTGCTTCATATTCACGACGCAGCACACCGAGCCAGACGAGGCCCTCGGTCTGGGATCGCCTGGCGTTCTCTACCGCGAGCGATCGTCCCCGTCAAAGAGAGCGCGACTGTTTCCAGGGTTACGGCGATATCCGAATAATCTGGTTTCCTCGTCAGTGACCTCCGGGCGAGCGGGGGAAAAGGGTTACGCATTTGATTGCACAGGTGCCGTCGTTTCCAGACGAAGCGGCGAGCGAGAACTTTTCCCCTTCGAGGACGTTTCTAGACGTTTTTTTTCCCCTCGCGACGTTTACAAACCTCAGCCCAGCTGCTCGTACGAACTCGGAAAAACATCCATTTCCAACATTACTCTAACAAACTCAACAGCAAAGAAACGGATTCAAATGTGTGACTGTATTAAACACCGCAAAACATCGGCAAATACTAGGGAAAAATTTATCTCTCGATATTGTCAATTTTTACGATGTTTGATATATTTCACAACTTTTTTTTGGTTTTCCCCCATTAAAAAAAAACTAAACGAACAAAAACAATTTCGATAGAACAGCTATTGTTTCTGCAATGTCGTGTGTGCATGGTTGCCAGATTGCATTTTTCGTCAAACCTGTAAAATGTGAACAATGTATCGAACCCATTATTATTCCATTGTTATTGCCGAGCTCTACTAGTTTAACTGCACAATCTTCAAAGCACATTTCCTGGGATATGTATTAATAAAAGCTGCATCGAGACTGTCAGATGCTGAAAGCACAGCTCGGTTGGTGAGCAATGCCAATGGAGACTATGACTCACTAAGAAAAGACAATAGGACAGAAAACGCAGGGAGCCAAGGACAAACAGGAAGCAATTTTGTTACTAGTTCATGGCAGAAAACTAAAAACAACAACAAAAAAAACGTCCTTGTAAAGTCTTGATACTGTATATTTAGATTGTGTACACCTTCGGCATCTGTGACCTTGTTTTTGGATCGCAGAGTCTAAATATAATGCAACTTAAGATGAGGGAAGTTTTATGCACTATGTAGTGTACTTGGAGAGCGTCTAATGAAACAGGTGCTGAATCAGAAATAATTCGAACAGGAAATGACCTGCGTACGCCCTCTATATATGGAATACTGGGATATGAAACACATCTACAATTGAGGAAAGGGGAAGTCTATAATAGAAGTCTATAATGTGCAACATATGGAAACGCACCAGTGTTGATCCTGCTTACAGTGCAGCTACCCGAGAGAATGGCTGGAAACACGGTTTCTGGCTTGGTTAAATTATTCCGGAACCCAAAACGATGTGGGGAGAAATTTATTTTATTTTATTTTATTTTAGGGCCAATTATTTTTTTTTGCAGACCCATACATTGGAAAATAGGCCTACCTTTCATTATTGCAAGATATTATTTAAATAATATGTCCTACAAGACACCATTACTACATTTAAGACCATTTTGGACAATTTCCATATTTGTTAAAGCAAGTTATTAAAGTGTAAAATAGATTTTGTAAAAGTAGTGCAATGAGAAAAAATATTTAAAAATAAATAATTGTAAAAAATATAGTTACAAATATATATATATATATATATATATATATATATATATATATATATATATATATATATATATATATATATATACACACACACACACACACACACACACATATATGCATATACACAGAGCACAAACATCTAGTGGTCTGCTTGAATAAACTGTTAAATGTGAAGCGAGGATGACGGTCAGTGCCCAGCATGCCGTGCGGCGTGTTCAGATGGAGGCCAGCGGGCAGCATTCAATGTTAAAGATTAACAGCCGCCCCGCCGCCCCACAGCAAAGTGATAAACAAGAGCTCCATACGGTCACCTGACCAGCCTCGGCCCGGCCCTTCGCACAAACACAGACCAACGGATGAGGAGGAGGAGGAGGGTGGCTGAAGAAAAGACCACAGCGCGCAGCTATATAAACCGTCACGGCGTGAGACGAGCACATGGCCTCACGGACCAAAACAATGAACACGACTAGCGTAGCAGCCAATTAGAATGGAAAAGCAATGGCTAACCTACTAACAACGAGAAAACAAGAGCATTCTAGCCTAAAACGGCTAATGCTAAAGCTCTGTAGCGAGCTGCCTTGCTCCCTACTGCCTACACTTCTCAGTCCGCATCCTAACCGAAACAAAAACTCATGTGCGACTGATCCGGACCGCAAAAACATGGAAAGAGACGCATTACGGTTTAAATTCAATAGCTACGTTAAACTAATTTGCACTAATCATTATTTTTATGCATCCGTGTTTTATTAATCTTTATTTCAGATTAAAATACAAGTTCTGCAAGTTAAGAATTTGAGCTATTGTGTGTAGTGATGCAACATATTAGCACCATCTATGTGGTATAATTGAATTTTAATATTTGATTTTCAGGCACTAACATTTGTGCCAATATTTCATTAAACTTTAAGAAAAAAAGACGTTTTATAACAACTGCCATATAACTCGAATCATCATGTTTGACCAATATTTTATAATTTTTTTATACACCAAAAATGCCTTCATTTGTATAAAACAATTCATCTGCACCGTTCAAAATAAAATACCCAAGTGTAACATTAGTGTATAAAAAAAGTGAAAATAAGTACAAATTACTATTATTATTATAATAAATTAATTTATATCCATTTTTAGTTATAATTTGTTGTAATATTTGCATGTTTTAATTACTTTTATTCACTAATAAGTACACATTATTGTATAACCATCTGATCCATGCTTTTAGAATAAAACGGTTTGTTAACTGTATAAATACATAACTGCTATACTTTAGCAAGCGTGCATTTGTAGTAATATTTGGATTTTGCAAATGCATAACTGCTGTATAATTTAGCAAGCATGCATTTGTAGTAAGATTTGGATTTTATGCATGCATTTGTAGTAATATTAGTATTTTAAAACGATACGTTTGTCTTAGCATACGTTATAATGTCTGTCCCTCCATGCCTGGCATCGTGTGCTCTCCACTTACACCAATTAGTCCACCGACAGCACGGCTCGCTGTGTCACGCTGACAGGACATTAATGAAAACACACTCATTCCCAATTAAAGGAGGTCTGTTTTATTTCTGAGGTCAGAGGATGCTTCAGTCAAAAACAGAACGATGCACTAAGTACAGACCGTGAGATTTGTCGCGAATGTCGGGGCTATACCACGCCGCACTGAGATTTCGCTTTTTTTTTTTTTATGATGGCGTGTACAAACCGGACGCAATTAGGACTGCGCGTTCTCGCTCGAACATGAAAACAAGCAAAGATAAACCGGAGAGGGGCTGCACATCAGATCGGCTCCGTTTCCCTTGAAAACACCATGTGCTGTTGATCTCGCGGACCTCCATCTGATGTGACTAAAGACATTTTCAGCCTAACGACGGGACCCACAGAGCGCTTTCTGGGAGGAGAAGTCAGCAGAATTATGTGGGATAGATTAAATATGGGAAAATGGGATGCAGATGAGAGATCTGCGGTCTAATAGCCGTCAAAGTCCAAATGAAAATAATCCACATATTGAGAAGGTTATCGATAAAGCTACTGCTAAATGGATTGCAGGAATGCGCAGTTACAGCTAGGGCATAAAAATACGCAAAACAAACAAAAAACATTGCTACTGAACTTTTCTAATAAATTAATCATTATTCATTTATCTAAACAAATAAAGAAAATAAAGAAATCTATTTTGCAACAACAACAATAATATAAAATGTATTAAAAATATTGCATTAAAATGTAATAAAATAATAATATTACTATTATTTTTATTATTATTATAACAGCATGCTTATTAAATAACTAAATATTTTTCACATTTTTATTGGCAGCCAAATTATAACAATTAAATATAAAAAGTTACACTTAAAATTATAAAAATTTTGATAGTAAAATTTCTGCCAAGTGATAGGTATACACTAAAATAAAAGGTGATTTAATACATAAATTGTAATAAAAAGTAATCCAAATTATAATTAACAGCTCCCTTAAAGGTTACCTTATAAGATCACAGTATAAAAGAGCAGGGAAAAAGCTTACACTGGCCATTAGGAGTAGATTCCTCTAGAAAGTGCGTGAGAATACGGCGGCTGAAAAGATTAGTAGAGTATAACATCATGAAGAAACCTCATTAGAACGAGACCGTCAGATCAACAAAGACCTGCTCAAATTAACACGCTAATCACACATGATGTACAAAATGCGTCGTTCTCATTTACATAAACTTAATTTACACCAAATGTAAGGAAATCCTCGCGCGCAGATGCTACACGTGTTAATGATAGCGCGGGTGCTAATTTTTTTTTTTTAACGAGATGCGATAACCCAAAAATACTCCGCTGTGAACCGCATGGCCCCCGTTTCGAGAGATCTAAAAATATTCCCCCCCCCCCGACAGCTCGGCCGAGCGTTTCTGCGCTCATCCCGCCTATAGCGCTAGCGATTGGGAATGTTTACATGTTTTCTTGAAACAACTGTGAACTGGCAAGCGTCTGGAGGCTTAAATTGGATCAGAAGAGCGGGGTTTTTTTTGGGGGTCTGACTCACAGTCGAGTGGAGTATGGCGCGGTGACAGAATCCAGAGCTTCGCTTCGCTTTCCCTTCCCAAACTTGGCCGATTTAGGAGGGAATTCCCCCAGACTCGCTGCAAGGTGACTCTCCGCAGCTGTACGAGCCGCGGCCAAACTCGCGCGGGCCAGGTGTTCTGGGCCGCCTGGCTCCATAATTACGGTTTAAACGAGCCGGCGCGCTCTTAAATGGAGTGAGGGAGCCATAAAACTAGCCGTCGTTTAGGCGATGGCCAAATAGAGTAAACAAAGGAGCATCCTGATACGCAACAAATCGAGAGTTCGACGGGTCCCAGAGGAGTCTCAGAACGCAGGAATTTGGGCTTTTAGGTTAACGCTCAAAATGAACTCGGTCCCCTTTTGAGCGCACTGAACTTCGAGGGATAGTTCACACACACACACACACACAAAAAACATTTGAACTGCTTTTGCCACTGGCGAAAGAAATAACGAAGCACAAAAACTAAATAAAGTGAAGCAAAACTAACCAAAACAAAGCTAAACAAATCGTGAATTTTCAGTGTCGTTCGGGAAGGTCGAAATCAAAAGCGTTAACAGTTTTTGCCGAAAGAAAACGTTCAATTTTAAAAATGTCGAACCAAATCTTTGATCAAAACAAGTGACTGTTAAATGAACCAGGGCTGCAACTAACGGTTATTTTAATAATCGATTAGCTGGATGATTATTTTTTCGATTAATCAGATAAAAAAAATAAATCTAATCAAATAAAAATGGCCTCCTTTACTTTCCATAGGTTAAAAAAGGTACTTTTTTGACTGTAAAACCAAGTAATTATTTACTCCCATCTAATTTTACAATTTATTCTGCTGCGCTTTCGATTAATTTTTTTTTATAATAAAACCTTTTTGAAATACGCCCAACCCATGATACCAGAAGTACATAAATATTAGCAATATTGCCATTTTCGGACGGGGTACACGTTACGTTCTTGGCATAACTTAAGGGCCGAACAGAACACAGCTCAAGAGTTTGAGCTCTCTCAAAGCGTTTCGGAAAGCGGTTTAAATGTGAACTCTTCGAAGTGTTTGTTCTTGGTCGTTTTTTTTTTTGTTGTTGTAGGGGGTTTTTTTTTAGGCGCCGCCCGAAAGCTGCAGACACTGCTACGGGTACTTCCAGAAATCGTAAGAGCCCGTCATGTTGCGGTGACGGCTTAGCTCAGATCCTCCGAGCCGAAACCTTCTGAGCTGAGTCAGCGGCCCACAGCCGGTTGGTGCTCTCGGGGAAGCCTCACGCTTCGATCAAAGGCCCGCGATCACCAAAAAAACGACCCACCGTCCGTGGCCCCCGACACTAAAGCTCTGGCTTCTTCCATTCGTCACTCTCCAGCTGCGAGGGTTTTACGACGAAGGCACCAGGCGTCCAGATGTACGGCAAAGTGGAAACGACGACAACAACAACAACAACAACAGCCTGGGAAAAAAACAAGCTGGAGGGGAATCTCCGACAGCAACACGCTGCATTCATTTACCGTCGCCTAATTACGAACGGACAAAGCGATATCGTCGCAGTAAAGGCTGCGTCAACATGTTCCTGGCTTGGAGTACAAACACGTTGCTTCATGCGGCGCGACGACCGCCGGTAACCCAAGAGCCGCGGCGTTGGCAAATACGGAAACGCCCTTGTAAGCGATCTCGGGGTTAAACAATAGGTAAGTTATGAGGGATCGCATGACCTCCGTAAACGGTTTTGACGCTTTTGCTTTCGCGTCGGAGTGCGGATCAAACTTCGGCCGCGACTCCGACACAATTCGTAACCGATTGAGTCATCGGTTTGAAAAAGGAGCGTCTGATTCGATCCCACACTGCTCGTCGAGCAAACAAGACGCTAGATCCGTTCGTCCCGCCAATGACTACTAGTCTTTCTAAACGGGCAATTGCAGTTATGCGACACTTCCGAGGGTTGAAAACAATCCTCTCTGTCACCCCGGCGAGGAGGGAGGGCTTGTTTTGCTCACAAACAAGTTATGCAATGCCTCCTCCTCTCCTCAAATCATTAAACTCTTCCCTTCGGGGAGCTTCGGGCTACTTATTTTGCTCTCTGGTCCACACGTGCTGACGCTCATTAACAATTACAAACGCCCCGATACGCTCATTAAAAGACTTTTTTTTTTGTTTCAGTTCTTATTTTCAGAAAGCCGTCGAGCTTATTTGAGCTTTTTAACGGCCGACGCCAGCGGCGATAATTACGGACAAAACGGCTGAAATAAAACGCATTCTTATTTTATACAATATGTAACACACAAAAAACAAACAAACAAGCAACTGCTCCAATACTGGGCAAAAATTACTATAAAGAAGACCATTAATAGCAAAACATTTTTCTTTATCTATAAATATATTTTTTCTGTATTTGAGATGTTTAACATATGCATATAACGTTGACATTAAAATTGCTATTAATTTTATTTGTATTAATTATGTTGTTACCATTTACTATTAAAAAACTACTAACAAAATACCAGGAAAACACTGCTTAAATGTTGGCAAAAAAAATAAATAATTTATTGAAAAAAAATAA